>NC_056733.1:1413494541-1413544541 GCF_019279795.1 Protopterus annectens
GTCAGTATTTCTCAGAATCAGGAGGCTTATGGATTTTCTTCTTCCTCAGCATAGGCCTTTGGAAATACCTCCTGTATTAGACATTGCTGTGTTCTCTGAATCAAGCATGGCTCCTGATTCCCTGCCTCCGGCTCCTAGTAAGCCAGACAGATATTAGAGTTCCTGACTTGAATGGCTACCATAGTTAAATGGATGCTACGATTCTGTATGAAATGTATGTTCAAGAAACGTATATATGATCATTTATACGCAATTAAGAAAAAAGATAGTTAAATGGATGCTACGATTCTGTATGAAATGTATGTTCAAGAAGCGTATATTTGATCATTTATACGCAATTAAGAAAAAAGATAGTACCAATGCAGTCTATCGGCATGTATTAAATGCTGACAGCACACACCATTTTAAATTTGCCATTTTGGAACATGTTACTGAGAATATTAGAGGTGGTAACATGAGTGTACACACAGCTGAGAGAGGCTAAATTGCAAATTTTAACTGATGCCCCCCACAATGCCTGGATTAAATATTACTGTAAAGCCTTTTTTGCAAATAACACAATAGGATATAGATATGTAGTAGATATGAATGTACTAACACAAATGCATTTTAAACATCTAAGTATGTTTTTAATGACAGTCATGTAAATGTATGTTTTTGATGTGACTTCTATATTTGTAGTCCACAAATGGTGATGTGGACAGATATATTTATATTTAATATATTATATTTATAGTTTTATAGTATATGCGTAGAAGAATCGTAGTATCCGTTTAACTATGGTAGCCATAGATCAATTCATATATATTCATTTTATAAAATGGATCTTATTGTCATGACTTTGCATCTTAGTATTTTTAAGTTATTTAATACTAATTGTCAATTTTCATTTATCCTGTTATATGAAAATTGTTTGATATTCATCCACATTCCTTGGGTATGAAAGTAGATTATATGTATTGAAATTAGATTTATGTTCATTAGATATCTCCATGACAGCTAATCATGCAGTTATTAGTATTTATCAGCACTAGAATCAGCGACTATTAATATACTATTAATATACGATTATATATATGTTAGCATATTAAATACTTTCATTTTTATGCATTTAGTTATTTATAGTAATGTTCAAGTTAAAACTAGAGTAGCTTGAATATATTGAGTACGATATGCACTTTTTATAAAATGGATACAACTCAGAATTTTTTAACATTATATGTGAGGTATCTCTTTAAATGGAAGTGCTGTGATGGCGCCAAAAAGTGTTTAAATAGGTCTTTGTAAACTAATTGATTCTGATGAAGTCCACATGCTGGTGGATGAAAGCGCTTGATCCGTTTACTTGTTTCTAAAGGCTTATCTTTTTCTTCAATAAAAATCCATGCCTCTGCCATCTCGGCTCATTACAACAGAGTCTCCCCTCTTTCCTCATCCCTTGCTAAAACAGTACCTCAGAGGGGCCAAAAATTTAAGGCCTCCCAGAAGAGCACCAACTACTGCATGGGACCAACTTTGTGCTGGAAAAACTTCTACCTCCTTTTGAACCAGCAGCTACTGCAGATATAAAATTTCTTTCTTGGAAGACTGCCTTTCTTTTGGCCGTCACTTCAACTAGAAGGGTTTCAGAAGTACAGGCTGTCATGGCACTGGAGCTGTTCGTTATTTTTTACCCAGACAGGGTGGCCCTCAGGACCAATTCTTTTATGCTTAAGTTGGTATCCAATGTGGCTCTAAACCAGACCATTCACCTGCCAACTTTCTTCCCAAATCCGCAGAACAAGGGGGAGCGGATTCTGCATTCATTGGATGTACACAGACAACTAAGAATGTTCGTGTTTCACTGTTGCAGTCATTACACTTGGGTTATCCTGCTGGCAGGCTACCCGCAGTCGGCCTGAATTCCAAAGTCCTGGTCTGGCGTCTGTTGCTGTCGCCTCTTCCCTGACGTCCGTGCACCAGGGGTATAAAAGATGCAGCCGATGCCATTTTCTTCAGTCTTTCTTGCCGCGCGGTGCCTGAAGCACAAGCAGTTCGCAAGTGCCGGTCAGCCAACTCCTGAGATTTTCGAAATTGAATTTCAGATCCGAAGTCTTCTATAAAGCTAAGTACCCCGTTGGGGAAACTTTTCTTGCTCCAGACCGATGTCAGAAAGTTAATTGTATTTCTTGTGGGAAGCAAATACCTCATAAGGATTTTCATTCTTACTCTATTCCTTGCCTAGGCCCTGATCACGACGTTGCTAGTTGTCGGTTTTGTGCTAGATTTAACCAACGCACTATTAAGCGTCGGTACGATTTTGCTTTTCATTACTTTGGCCGAAGGTTTAACTATATAATGCCGTCGGAATATCCGGTGACCAGAATTCATAAAAAGCGCAAGGAAAAAGAAAAGGACAGGCATCCGAATCTCAAAGCCTGAGCAACTACTGGTGGCATTTGCTGCAGGATAAGAGGGGAAGGCTATATCAAAGCAAACTATTTTTAAATGGAGAAGCCATTGCATTCGTTTCTGCTACTTGCACCATGGTAAACCTGTGCCCAAGGGGATCAGATCTCATTCCACCAGGGCTGCCTCTACTTCAGCAGCTTTCCTCAGAGGGGTCCCTACCAAAGACATTCTAGAAGCTGCTACCTGGAGCTCAGTTCATATGTTCTCAAAGCATCACCATTTACCTCTCTTCTAAATCCAGGACAAGCTTTGCCACTGCAGCCCTGCAGGGCCTTATAGCTGCCCCTAATGCTGTTTAGTTCCATCCTCAGCTTTGGGATTCTACCCAAATGTAACGAGTGCAACAGTGAAACACGAAGAACATGGTACAGTTGTGTACACTTACCATAAATGTGGATGTTAGTGTATTCGCTGTTGCAGTCCGGATTACCCACCCGCCAGCCCCCTTTCTATAACTTTTCTTTCCTTCACTATACTCAAAAGCCTTTGTGGTGTATTTGCTTTTAGTTGAAGGTAAATTTTGTTTTCTAAAGTGCATTTATATATTTACAGTGATATATAATTTTTTTCCCCTCCCCATTTGGGGGGGGGGGGCACCTGACATCTGGGGCAAGAAAAACTGATTAAAATGGCGTTGGCTGCATGTTTTATACCCCTGATGACCTGTCCTCATGGAAGGAGACAGCAACCGACGCAGGACCAAGGACTTTGTTCAGGCAGACTGAGGGCAACCTGCCAGCAGATTACCCAAATGTAATGACTGCAGCAGTGAATACACTCAACATCTACATTTATGGCAAGTGTGCACAACTGTACTTTCTTGGCTTTGGAGAGTTTTTTTACCTGTGCAGTCATGATTACAGGTACTTTGCATTCTTCCGGTATAGAGATGGGCCAGGGCCATTCTCCATAGCTTCCTAGAGGGCTCTGCTGGCCCTTCCTCCCTCGGTCTTGAGCTTTTTCATTCTCCCTATTGTAAAGAATTCTGCAACAGTGATATGGAAGGCTATAGTACAGTTGTGTAAAATCTTGCCATAACAATTATGTCTGACTAGTCACTGTTGCAGTATTCGCGTCCTCCCTCCTCCCCCTCATCCTTTTTTTTCTTCTGGATGTGCTTGTTACCTACCTTTATCCTTAGACTGTCATTCCTACTTGGGCTTTTCAGTTCCAAGGATGGTACGTCCAGATGTCTCCTTTATGCCCTACACCATGTGCTAGGAGCATACGTGTGACATAAGCTTACCCTTTACAACCAAAAGGCTTTGGTATACTGGCTGAATGTTGGGCTGCCCTTGGCAGGGGATCCCCATTGTGAAGAATACTGCAACAGTGAAGAGAGACATAATCTGTTATGGAAAGATTTTATACAGCTGTACTTCCTATCAGGAGAGTTATTTGAAGATGCACATAGTTTTTTTTTTTCCATCAACTTAAACTGAGTTTTTGCAAAATACGAGCCCTTACAATTGTACAAGAGAACTCAATTTTGACAGCAAAAATTAGTTACCAGGTATAGCTATTTACATAAGCAGAATGTAGGCAAGGGGAAGTTAGTACAATTACGTTGCTAAAATGAAGTCATACTTGACAGTATGTTGTATCCAGAATACAAAATTAGAATGACCCATCACGGTAATCAGTTGGTATCTTGAGTGTTAGCCATTCTCATTGTCCGCATCCAGCCACTTTGAGAATTTCCTTGTTTATAATGTCTGTTTGTGAAGAACCACCTCCTATTCTAATATAGTGTATATATATATATATATATATATATATATATATATATATGTGTATAGTTGTGTGCCCTTAAGTTAATGGATTCTGAGGATGTTCTGGGGCTGGTCTTTTTGTTTTAATAAAACCCTGAAACAAAAGTGTTAAATACGACACAGGTTCAAGTGGGGATGGCAAAAAAGCTATGAAAAGATCAATCTGCTAAGCATTAGTGGGTACATGTAACACAAGTTGGAAACTGACATTTAAAAAGGCTGCTCTGTATAATAGGTGGGACTAGCTTATGGCTACACTATCCATGTTCTGCAGTGTGAATGGTCTCATGAGTATAGAGGACCGGTGTTGAATTATAAAGAAATGTGGAGTACAGTACAGCCCCCATGCTGAAGGATAACACTGTCCAAGCTGCAAAATCCTACTAATGCATTCTACGGACAGCTACAAGAATGCATGGATCATGCCATCCCAAGCAAAACCAAGACTCACTCCTCCAAGAAAAGGAAACCAGTCTGGTGGACTCCTGACATAAACAAGCTATACGATAGGAGGAAACTAGTACAGAAATGTAAAATCCCAAGAAGGGGAAGACATCCCTGATCAGTATCTGCAAGAAAAGTACAGTTTTGTACCTACCATAAATGTAGATGTTCGAAGATCCACATTGCTGCAGTCATAACTTATGGGGTAGTCCTCTGTCCTCGGTCGGCCCGAATACCAAAGTATTAGGCTGACGTCGGTCATGGGCGCTCAGATCTGACGTCAGAGCGTCAAGGTATTAAAGCGCATGACCGACGTCATTTCCTCAGTCTTTTCTTGCCCCAGATGTCAGAAGGCCCTAAAAATAAAGGCTACAGCCAAAAATAGAATAACTCCCTAAAACCATGTACAAAAAACAGCTACAACCCAAATCATACCACCACTCCAAACTACAGAGGGGAAGGAGGGAGGGTAAATTGGACTGCAGCAATGTGGATCTTCGAACATCTACATTTATGGTAGGTACAAAACTGTACTATGTTCTTCATCTCACATTGCTGCAGTCATAACTTATGGGTAGAATCCCAAAGCAGAGGTAAAGGGAGGCTGGCAAAATCATAAAGCATTGGGGGCTGCCAAAATGCCCTGCAAGATTGCAGTGGCAAATCCAGCCCTAGATTTGGAATAAAGAGGAAGATGGTAATGTTTAGAAAAAGTGTGCACTGAACTGCTTCCAAAATATCTTTAGTAGCTACCCCCCTTAAAAAAGCAGTAGACGTGGCAGTAGCCCTAGTGGAGTGAGGCCTGATTCCAGCTGGAATCTCCTTACCATGGTGAGAATAACAAAAAGCAATACAAAAGCCAATCCACTTAGAAATAGTTTGTTTTGAAACAGGTTTCCCCTGAGAACCCAAAGCAAAAGAAACAAACAACTGCTGAGACTGTCTGAACCCTTTAGTCTTGCTCAAATAATAACGCAACTGCCTGTGAATATCCAAAGTGTGCAAAATTTTCTCCCCTTTATTTTGGGGATCTGCATAAAAAGTAGGCAAATGAATAGATTGGCTCAAGGCCACATTTGAAACCACTTTAGGCATGAAAGTAGGGTTAGTACGTAGAGATACCCTGTCCTTATGAAAAATTAGGAATGGTTCAACTGCCATTAGAGCCTGTAATTCAGAAACCCTTCTAGCAGACGTAATGGCCAACAAAGCAGCAGTCTTCCAAGACAAAAAATTTAACTCAGCTGTAGCTGCAGGTTCAAAAGGAGGTAAAGTAAGTTTTTCCAACACAAAATTGAGATCCCAAGCAGGAGTAGGAGCTCTACGCGGGGGTCTTATGTTCTTTGCCCCCCTAAGGAATTGCTTAAACAAAGGATGAGAGAATAATGGTGGATCACAGTCATAGTGAGCAGAAATGGCTGCAGCATGAACTTTTATAGAGGAGAAAGACAAACCCTTGTCCAATAATTCTGTAAGATATTGAAGAGAAACACTCAAATCAGGCCTGGAAACATCAAAGCTCTTTGCTTTGCTCCAAATAAAAAATCTCCTCCATTTATCAGCATAAACTTTCCTTGTACTAGGCCTCCTGGCCTCCAAAATAACATTCAAAACTTGTTGAGGAAGCTGCGACCCTCCAGGTTCTAGAACAGAATATGCCAGGCTGTTAGATGCAGGGACTGAATCCTGACATTGAGGAAATGATTGCCCTCCTGAGTCAAAAGGTGTGTAATCAAAGGCAAAGGATAAGGAGGTTCCCGTATTAACTCCTCAGCAGAGGGTACCAGTGCTGTCGAGGCCAGTCTGGAGCTATTAGAATCATGGAGGGCTTGTCTTGTCTGACCTTCAAGAGAACCTTTGGAAGAAGAGGCAGAGGCGGAAAGGCATAGACGTGAAGATTGCTCCAACTGAACGATAGAGCATCCACTTTCCAAGCTGTGGGATGAAACATCTTTGTGCAAAACTTTGGCACCTGGAAATTTAGTGGAGAAGCGAACAGATCTATGTCTGGAGTCCCCCATATCATTGTCAACTGTCGAAATACATGAGGATCCAATTTCCACTCGTGGGGATCCACTATCCGTCTGCTCAAAACATCTGCTAAGGAGTTCTGTGCTCCTGGCAGAAACCTTGCTTGAAGAGTGAGTTGCAAACTGAGAGCTGTCTCCCACAAAATCATAGCTTGCCTGCAAAGAGGGTACGAATGGGTTCCCCCTTGCTTGTTGATGTACCACATGACAGTTGTGTTGTCTGTTTGAATCAACACCTGCCCTGGGAGAAGTAAATCCTTGAAAGCCATCAATGCAAACTGGACTGCTAACATTTCCTTCAAGTTGATATGTAAATGTTGAAGTCTGGCAGGCCACGTGTCTTGAACCCATTTTCCATTGAGGTGTGCTCCCCAGGCCTTGTCCGAGGCATCCGTCGTTAAAATATGACTCGCCTCTGGTCAGGTCACAGAGAGTCCCTTGTTTAGGTGACATTCCTGAGCCCACCACAAAAATTCCTTTTGAATGCAAGGTATCTGAATGACAGTGTCCAGATCTTGGCAGTGTTGCGTCCATACATTTTTGAGATACCATTGTAGCTTCCTCATATGCAGTTTGGCATTGGGAAGCACCAGAATACAAGATGCCATGAACCCCAAGGCTTGAAGGACTGTCCTTGCAGTCAGCCTGGACCGTAGAGACAATTGATGGAAGTAAAGTGTAAGATTCTTTTGCTTGTCCGGGGTCAAAAAGGCCATCTGGGAAGCTGTATTCAGTCTCACACCCAGAAAGCACATTTCCTGAGAGGGTACTAGATTGGACTTTGTTTTGTTCACAGAATACCCTAGGCACCTTAACACTGTCATAACATACTGCAGATGGTGAAGAAGCTCGTGCTTGTCTTGAGCGAGAATCAGGCAATCGTCCAAGTAAGGATAAATTTGTATTCCTCTTAACCTGAAGAAGGCTATCACTGGAGCCAGAACTTTTGTGAATACCCTGGGCGCAGTAGATAAGCCAAAGGGCAATGCAGAGAACTGATAATGTAAAGTCCCAGCCCGAAACGCAGGAATCTCCTGCAACTGAGCCTGATAGGAACATGAAGATAAGCCTCTTTGAGATCCAGAGTTACCATCCAGTGATCTTTGCCCAACAGAGGCAGAAGTTGTTGCAACGTCAACATTTTGAATTTTGGAATGTCCAGATATGTGTTGAGGATAGATAAATCCAAGATTGGCCTCCAAGTGTTTCCTTTCTTTGGTACAAGAAATAGGCGAGAGTAAAATCCGAGGCCCACTTCTGACAGAGGGACCTGCTGTATAGCCCCCATTTGAAGAAGTAAAGAAATCTGTTTGTGAGCCTCTAACCTTTGCTGAGGAGGAACGTCTGGCATGCCTTTGAAAGGAGGCAATGTGTGGAAATAAAACTTGTAGCCTCGGTCTATAATGTCCAACACCCATTTGTCCTGGGTGACTAGAAACCAATTTTGCTTGAAGAGTGCCAACTTTCCTCCCAAAGGAGCTGCCAGACAGGAAGGATCTGGCAGCTGAAGATGCAGGTCATTGGGCCTGTTTACGAAAGGACTGGCCCCTGCCCTCACCTGTAGATTGTGCTGGTGAACTCCACGGCCTAGGCCTGAAAGAACTCTGAGCTCTGCCCCTACCCCGTCTAGATCTACCCCTAGACTGAATCAGAAGAAGGGTAAGTCCAACCCTTAGCAGGCCAGTTCCTGCTAAACTTAGGGGGCTGCACCTGCAAAAAATCTTTAACAGTCTGCATAGACTTAGCCTTGTCTTCCATTTTTTTCAAGACAGACTCCACAGGAGAACCAAACAAAACTTCAGACTGCAAAGGAGCATCTAAAATCCTAGCTTTAACATGCTCTGACAAATTCTGATCCTTAAGCCAGGCGTGCCTGCGAATAACTGAACCAGTGGCAGCCACCCTGGAGGAAGCCTGCAAAGCATCAAAACCACACTGCAAAGCATGCTTACCCACCTGATCAGAGGCATGTACCAAATCCTGTAATTCTTTGCACTCTATGCTCTCTGCCAAAGCATCCATTTTAGATTTTAACTGAGTAAGGAGAAAATTCTGGTACTTCAACATATGAAACTGGCAATTCAAAGCCCTCATTGCTAAAGTGGAAGAGGTATACACTTTCTTACCCCACCTTTCCAAAGCTCTAGCCTCCTTATCCAAAGGAACTGGATTCTTTACAACAGAAGCCCTGACACCCTTAGGTCCCTGGCTAATAGTTTCTGGATCGGCCCTAGGGCTTTTATACAGATATTTGAGCCTCAGGTACTCTGTAATACCTATCTGGCTTAACTGGCGCAGGAGGCAAAGAGTCTGGATTAAGGGAAGCCTCAGAGAAAACGTCTTGAACAACATCCAAAACAGGAGGTATAGCCAACGGCCTATGCTGTGGTAAAAACAAAAATTCCCTAAGCCTCTTCCTGGAATCTGAGAAATCCTGACCTTCCCATTTAAAATGCTCCCTCATGGAATGAAGGGTTTCTGAAAAAGAAAAATCCTCTGGAGAAGCAGGAGTGGAATCCTCTGCGTCTGAATCAGAATAAGGAGAAAAATCCTGAATGTCTTCAGCCGAAGACTCTGAGTAATCTGAAGCCTGCCCCAAACTTTCCATTTCTGGCTCCACCCTAGGCCTCCTATCAGGAGGGGGCATAGAACCCCTGATTAAAGTAATTAAATCTTCTGCCATTTTAAGCATATGTTTTTTAGGCACAGAACCTGCAGAGCTAGGACTGACACCTGTGGAAGGCAAACCAGGCCTGCCTTTGGAGGGCACCTTAGAGACAGAAGGAGAAGGCCTAACCACCTTAGGCAAAGAAGGGAGAACAGTAACCTGAGAGGCCCCCTCAGCTTGACCTGACTCCTGAGAGGCCAAATCTTGCAAACCCAACGTCTCCCCCTGAGACTCAGTTGAGACTTCGGCCGGATCAACCAAATCCACCGTAGTGTCTAAAGAACCGGCGTCCGGAACGGACGAGTCATCCTGTTTTGAAGATTTATCTTTGCGCTTCTTCGCGGTAGCGGGCGTTGGAGGATCCAACGGCATATTGTAATTACACCGCTTACCGAAGACAAGCCTAGCACAATCTAGCCTACGTTTAATGGTGCGCTTATTAAACCTAGCACAAAAGCGACACCCTACTACGTCGTGCTCCGGTCCCAAACAAGGAATACAAAGAGAGTGGTAATCCCTATGCGGTATCTGTTTCCCACAAGAAATACAATTATTCACTTTTTCTGACATCCGGAAGTAACTGAGGCAAGAAAAAACAAAAATATTCCCCAACGGGGTACTTAGCCCAACTTGGTTTCGGTCTGAAACTCAGAATACGAAAATTTCAGAACACCGAACGGCACTTGCAAATGCTGCTTCTGCTTCGGACCATGCGGCAAAAAAGACTGAGGAAATGACGTCGGTCATGCGCTTTAATACCTTGACGCTCTGACGTCAGATCTGAGCGCCCATGACCGACGTCAGCCTAATACTTTGGTATTCGGGCCGACCGAGGACAGCGGTTTACCCCATAAGTTATGACTGCAGCAATGTGAGATGAAGAACATCTGCGATCACTCATAAAATCATTCAAGGCGAGCTTTGAAAAATTGCCAAGGACTCCAAAGATAACCACAAGGCATTCCTTAGCTATGGCAAGAATCCAAGTGGCAATGCTCAGATCTGCTTGGAGTTGGTGCAGAATGGCACAAAATACACTGACCTGACAAATATCGCCAACATCCTGGCAGACAGGTTCAGCACAAACTTCACCCACACCCCCCCCCCCCAAAAGGGCCCATAACCATACCAGAAGAATGTACACAGACACTCAGGTTAAAACAGCCCTCTCCAAAGCCAAAAACACAGCATCAGTGGGACTGGACGGTGTCCCCGGCTGCGTCCTACACGAGCTCAAAGACGAACTAACCCCTCACCTGAACACACTGTTCAAACTCAGCCTCTCCACAGGCTTACATACCCCATAGTGGCGCACAGCAATGGTTATTCCCCTCCACAAAGGTGGAGCCACAACAGACCCCGGGAACTATCGCCCTATAAGCCTGACTAGCTTGGTCTGCAAGACTATGGAGCGCATCATCATGGTGCCCCTTAACGGACACTGGGAACCTCCAAACACTGGAAACTACCCAGTTTGGCTTTAAGGGCAGATCATGCCTCCTACACCTGGTGGACGACTTTGAGACTGTTATCAAGGCTATAGACGAGGGAAAGGTGATACACACAGCCCATCTAGACCTCGCTAAGGCCTTCGACACCATTCCCCATTCTGGTATTGTAGACAAGCTCACCAGCCTGAACATAAACCCCTACGTCACAAGATGGGTTTCCAACTGGCTCACGGACAGAACCCACATGGTGAGAGTTGCGGGAGCTGGGTCAGACTGTAAACCGGTTACAAGTGGCGTTCCCCAGGGCTCAGTCCTAGGACCCCCTCCTGTTCGTTATGTACTTCTCAGAGATAGAGGCAAGCACAGGAGGACTAGCTGACCAAGTTTGCAGACTGCAAACTAGGGGCTATAATTGACTCTCCGGTTGACAGACATCCGCCAAAAGGTCCTCCAAAAGGGTCTCACTGAGACAGATACCTGGTGTCAAAATCATGGCCTCAAGCTAAATGCCAGAAAGTGCATAATCATCCCCTTTGGAAGTAAAGTACCCACAAACTACCACATAGGTGGTAGTCCCCTAAATACCGAAGACGTAATAAAGGATCTGGGGACCCATGTAGATAGTAATTTCACCTTTGATAATCACATTGCCAAAGTTGTTAGAAAATCTTTTACGTGGCCCACCTAATCACAAAAGGGTTCGCATCCAGGTCAAAAGAGGTCATTGTGCCCCTCTACTAATCACTCATTAGACCCATCTTAGAGTACAACGCCCCATTTGGGATGTACCTTACAAGACACCTGCAACAGCTGGAAAGACCACAGAAGTACCTCACCAAAAGGATCAATGGCCTCCGATGCCCTATGCAGCTCGACTGAAGAAACTCCAGTTGTACTCTGTTGCATACCACCTACTCAGAGGTGATCTCTGCCTGACATACAAGGCCATGTCCAACCCAGAATTGATGGACATGCTCCACCTAAAGAAAACCTTATCCCCTCGAGCCACACGTTCTAGGGATGTAAACCTCACCACAACAATAAATAGGATGTGCAGGAGGGATAGTTTCCTGTCCCAGAGAGTTCCCATGCTTTGGGGCAAGATCCCAATCTACATTAGGCAGAGCTCCTCGCTAACACTCTTCAAAAGAAACCTTGACAAGTAGATGGGAAATAGGTTTACCTCTGGGATCAGTTCAATGGCTGTGCTAGACAGAGGCACAGGGAACTAATCCTAAGGGGGTGGCGAAAGCAAACACTTTCTGGCTAGGCTTATAAATGCCTTCGGGCAGATAGCCTAGTACCCACCTATGAACAAATGGCAATACTGCAAACTTATTTGGAAATAAATGAGCATGTGAATTTGGTAAAAAGATTTCATGATTTGATATTCGGCAGAATATCTGGGGCATAAGAAAAGTGGTGTACTTTAATTGCTAGAGGAGCTCCAGTAGTGATGGGGGTTGAGTTGTGGTAGTGAGGGGCTTCTGGTAAAGGCGGAGGATTACACTGACATGCATTTATATTTCACTTAAAATTGCTATTGTGCTTACATTTTTGGAAGAAATCTGCTTTCAGCAGGGGATATTACTTTTAGGCAAGGACTGGAACTTGATTTGCAGCAGTGAATATATATCCGGGGACCTAGAAAGGAAAATGCAACAAGATGGTAAATTGCTGAAGAAATTTATGAAAAAAATTGGTATGGGAGAAGTGAATTTAGTAGGAACTTGAGAGAATTTATATTCCCAAAGGTCTGATAACTGGCCTAGACTAAACATTATACTTTACAGGAGCATGTGCATTTAATTAAAAGCTTCAACACATCCAGTAACTTTCAGGTCATGCAACAGTAAGTAAGAAAAATGCAGGATAATGAAATAAAATGAGTCTGGTCCTTCCCCACCTACCTGAGAGGGGTTTTAATGTATGGATAGAAATTTTGAGAGTTTAGGAAAGATAGAAATGTTTACAGAAGTTGCAGCTAGTGAGTGGGATAAAATGAAAGTGGAGTTTACAAATAGGGTTGAAATAAAAATAAATATGATTAGGAAACTGGCATTATTTAGAGGGGCTGACAAAGGTCAAAGTATTGCAGAATAAGGAGAACAAGTAGACGCGCATCTGCAAAGTGCTAAAGATAAAAATTAAGGGAGTCTGTGGGTAACATGCATGAGTTTAGAAAGGTTGCTGTTCAGCTGTTTTTTGATACCTTTTTTCTTTCTGCTATTCCCGTTGGGGTCGCCACAGCGGATCATCTTTCTATTTCTTCCTGTTCTCTGCATCTTGCTCTCGCACCAACCACCTGCATGTCCTCTCACCCCATCTATAAACCTTATCTTAGGCCTTCCTCTTTTCCTCTTACCTGGCAGCTCCATCCTTAGCATCCTTTTCCCAGTATACCCAGCATCCCTCCACAGCACATGTCCAAACCAACACCATCTCCCCTCTCTGACTTTCTCCAAACCGTCCAACCTGAGCTAACTCTCTAACATACTCATTCCTAATCCCGTCAATCTTCGTCACACCCAGTACAAATCTTAACATTTAACTCTGCCAAGTCCAGCGCTGACTCCTGCCTTTTTGTCAATGCTACCATCTCCAACCTATGTAACACAGCTGGTCTCACTACCCTCTTGTAGACCTTCCCTTTCACTCTGACTGGTACCTGTCACAAATCACTCCTGACTCTCCTCCACCCACTCCACCCTGCCTGTACTCTTCTTCACCTCTCTTCCACAGTCACCATTACTTTGAACTGTTGATCCCAAGTATTTAAACTCATCCACCTTTGCCAGCTCTACTCCATGCATCCTCACCATTCCTCTATCCTCCCTCTCATTCACACACACGTTTTCTTAGTCCTGCAGACCTTCATTTCTCTCCTCTCTAAAGTATATCTCCACCTCTCCAGGGTCTCCTCAACCTGTTCCTGCTGTCACTACAGATCAGTGTCTTCTGCAGACATCAGCGTCCATGAGGCCTCCTGTCTGATCTAGTCTGCCAACCTCTCCATCACCATTGCAAATAAGAAAGGGCTCAGAGCTGATCTTTGATGTAATCCAACTCCCACCGCAGACCTCACCCCCGTCGCACTACCCTTGTACATATCCTGTACCACCCTTAACTACTTCTCTGCCATTCAAGACTTCCTCATACAATACCACAACTCCTCTCTGGGCACCCTGTCATATGTTTTCTTTAAGTCCACAAAGACACAATGCAGCAACTCCTGACCTTCTCTGTACTTCTCCATCAACACTAAGAGCAAATGTCACCTCTGTAGTGCTCTTTCCCGGCAAGAAGCCATACTGCTGATCACTAATCCACCTCCCCTCTTAACCTAGCTTCCACTCCTCTTTTCCCATAACTTCATGCTGTGACTGATCAAGTTTTATCCCTCTGTAGTTACTACAGCTCTACACATCACCCTTATTCTTAAATCTGTACCAAAACACTTTATCCACTCCTCGGGCATCCTCTCCCTTTTCCAAGATTTTATTAAACAATCTGGTTAAAAACTCCACTGCCTTTCTCCTTAGCACCTCCATGCTTCCACTGGTATGTCATCTGGACCAACGGCCTTTCCATTCTTCATCCTATTCATAGCAGCCCTTACTTCCTCCTTGGATTGTTGCACTTCCTCATTCACTATCACCACATCTTCCAACCTTCTCTCACATTCTCTTCATCAGCCCCTCAAAGTACTCTCTCAATCTGCTCAACACTCTCCTCGCTTGTGAGTACGTTTCCCTCATCCTTTATCACCCTTACCTGCTGCACATTTTCCCAGCTCGGTCCCTCTGTCTAGCCAATTGGTACAGGTCCTTTTTCTCTCTCCTTGGTGTCCAACCTCTCTTACAACTTTCCATATGCCTTATCCTTAGCCACCTCTTTGCCATGCACTTCTCCTTATACTCCTGTCTGATTTCTTCATCTGACAATCCCACATCTTCACCAACCTCTTCCTCTCTATACTTTCCTGTACTTCCTCATTCCACCACCAGATCTCCTTGTCCTCCCTCTGTCCAGATGTCACACCAAGCACCTTTCTAGCTGTCAGGAATCTCAATGGCAGCACTCAGATCTGCTCTGAGCTACAGCACAATGGCACTGAATATACAGAACAACCAATATTGCCAACAGCCTGGCAGGTTCATAGGTAGGTACTAGGCTGTCTGCCCGAGGGCATTTATAAGCCTAGCCAGTGTCAGCTTTCGCCTTCCCATTGATTATTTAACTGAGCCCTCTGTTCAGAAGAGCCAATGAAGTGATCCCAGGGGTGTATTTTCTGTTACCCATCCACTCGTCAAGGTTTCTCTTGAGTGTTAGTGAGGAGCTCTGCCTAATGTAGTTAGGACTTTTGTTCCAAAGCATGGGGAGTCTGTGTGACAGGAATCTATCCCTCCAGCATGTTCTATTTATTGTTGTGGCCAGGTTTTAGCTCACTAAACCGAGTGGCTTGCAGTGACTTGGATGTCCTTAGGTGGAGCATGTCCATCAATTCTGAGTTGGACATGGCTTTGTAAGTCAGGCAGAGATCACCTCCTGAGTAAGTGATATGCCACTGAGTACAGCCGGAGTTTTTCCAGTCAGGCTGCATAGGACATATGTTTGAGGCCAGTAATCCTCTTGGTGAGGTACTTTTGTGGTCTTTCCAGCTGTTGGAAGCGTCTTGTGAGGTACATCCCAAATGGGGCATTGTACTCTATGATGGGTCTGAGTGAGGAGTTAGAGGGGCACTATAACCTCTATTTCTAGATGCAAACCCTTTAGTAATTAGATGGGCTACATAGAATGATTTCCTAACTACTTTGGCAATATGATTGTCAAAGGAGAGATTACTATCTACCTGGGTCCCCAGATCTCTTATTACCTCTTCTGTATTAAGGGGGCTGCCACCTATGTGGTAATTCATGGGTGTTCTGTTTTTCCCAATCAGGATGACTGCATTTTTTGGCATTTAACTTGAGACCATGACTGACACCAGGTGTCCGTCTCAGTAAGGCCCTTTTGGAGAATGTCCGTGTCAGCCTGAGAGTCAATTATGGTTCCCAGTTTGCAGTCATCGGCGATGGTTAGCCGTAGTCATCCTGTGTTTGCCTGTACTTCTGAGAAGTATAGGTTCAGTGCTAACTTTACCCTCCTCTCACCCTCCAAAGGGCCCATCTTAATACCGGAAGAATGCAAAGCCCCTGTAGTCACTGATGAACAAGTAAAGCCCGCACTCTCCAAAGCTAAGAACACAGCATCCATGGAACCAGACAATATCCCAAGCTGCATACTGCACGAATTACAGAACAAACTGGCACCCCACCCAAGTACCATGTTTAATCATAGCCTCACCTCAGGCTCTCTCTCCAGAGCCGAGGTTGAGGGTAAATCAGCCCACACAGCCTACCTCGCCAAGGCCTTCAACACCATCCCCCACTCTGGAATCATAGATAAACTTACTAAGCTCGGCATAAATCCCCAAGTCACTCGATGGGTTGCCAACTGGCTTACTGACAGAACCCACACTGTAAAAGTAGCTAACTCCAAATCCAGCTCCAGACGTGGGCTCAAGCTCAATGACAAGAAGTGTATAGTTATCCCCTTTGGGGGAAAAACATGTTCCCATGAATTACCACATAGGTGGCAGTATACTAAACACCAATAGCTGATAAGAGACTTAGGAACACAGGTGGACAGTGGTCTCACCTTCGATAACCACATCGCAACAGTCAGGAAATCCTATGTGGCACACCATCACTAGGGGCATTTCATCCAGAAAAAAGGTCATTGTCCCACTGTACTCATTCCTCAGTAGACGTATCAGAGTACAATGCCCCATTTGGTATGTACCTCACAAGACATCAGCAACTGGAAAGGCTGCAGAAGCACCTCACTAAAAGAATCGCAGGCCTAAAGCAGATGCCTTATGTTGACCAACAAAAAAACTCCAGCTGTACTGTCACATAGTCTACTCATTGGCAGTCTCTGCTTAACATACAAGGCCATGTCAAACCCAGAGCTGTTGGTCATGCTACACTTAAAGAAATCCCAATCCATCAGAGACACATGCTCCAGGGACCTAAACCTTATCACAATGAGCAAACATGCTGGAGGGATAGGTTCCTGACCCAGACACTCCCCATACTTTGGAATTGACTGCCCATACATGTCAAGCAGAGCGCCTCCTTGGCCCTCTTCAAAAGGAACCTTGACGACTGGATGGGAGATGGGAAATTTACCCCAGGGATCACGTCAGTTGCCCTGCTAGACGGGGTTCCAGGGAAGTAAATTTTGTGGGAGGAAATAGCCAGGGAATTATGACTAGACTTGTGTTAGGCCCTAGGTACTAATAGTCTAGTACCAACCTATGAGTGAAGCACGACTGTTATACCACTCCACAAAAGGGGTGCCACCACGGACCCCGGAAACTACCGCCCCATTAGCCTGACGAGCCTGGTCTGCAAGGCCTTGAAACATATCATCTTGGAGCTTATAAACAGACATTGGTAACCTCCAAACCCGACCCCACTCAGTTTGGGATTTGTAAAAGGTAGATCATGTCTACTAAACCTGATTGACTTCTTTGAAGCAGTCGCTAGAGCCGTAGACGAGGGCAAGATAGTGCACACAGCCTATTTTGACCTCGCCAAGGCTTTCAATGCCATCCCCCAGTCTGGAATTACAGATAAACTCACTAAACTGGGCATAAATCCCCATGTCACAAGATGGGTGGCAAACTGGCTCGCTGATGGAACCCACACAGTAAAAATAGCAGACTCCCAAGTCCGACTTCAGACCAGTGACAAGTGGAGTACCACAGGGTTTGGTCCTGGGTCCTCTCCTGTTCGCCATCTACTTTGAAGTGCAGGCCAACACAGAAGGTGTTTGGCTAATAAAGTTCGCAGATGACTGTTAACTGGGAGCCATAATAGAATCGCCGAATTATGTAGACATTCTACAAAAGGGCGTCAGAGACTGATGCTTGGTATCAGTCATGGCCTCAAGCTCAATGCCAAGAAGTGCATTGTCATCCCTTTTGGGAAAAACTCTGTACCCATGAACTACCAGATAGGCAGCTCACTAAACAGTGTGATGAGACCTCAGGACACAGGTTTCCTTTGCTAACCACATCACCACAGTAGTCAGGAAATCCTTTTTACATGGCACACCATCACAAAAGGGTTCTCCTCTAGAAAAAAAGGTAATTGTTCCTCCCTACTCATCCCTCATCAGACCCATTATAGAATACAATGTTCTGGCATGTATCTCACAAGACATCTAAACAATTGGAAAGGCCACAGAAGTACCTCACTAAGAGGATTACCGGCCTCAAGCAGATGCCATACGCAGACAGTCTCAAAGAAACAGCTGTACTCCATCGCATATCGCCTACTCGGAAGTGATCTCAGGATTTGACAGCTTTGTATGTTAGGCAGAGTTGTTGGACATGCTACACTAAAATCCCAATCTCTTCAAACCGCACTCTCCAGGGACCTAAACCTTGACACCACAATAAACAGAACATGCTGGAGGGATATGATTCCTGTCTGAGACTTCCCATACTCTGGAACAAGCTACCCATTCATGTCAAGCAAAGCTCCTCATTGGCCCTCTAAGATGAATCTTGACGACTGGATAGGAAATAGAAGATTCACCCCAGGGATCACTTCTGTGGCACTGCTTGACAAGGGCACAGGAAAATTATTTTATTGGGTGGCGAAAGCCAGGGAACCTTTTTGGCTAAGCTTATAATAGACCCCAGGGCTAATAGCCTAGTACCTACTTATGAACCTGTCTCCCTTACCAGCTCTGCTGTAGTTACCCAGCTATTCAGTAGCTCTTCACTCCCATCCAGTGCTTATCTCAATTCATTCCTGAACTCCACCTCACAATCACCCTTTTTCAACTTCCATTTGATCCTTGGCACTGCTCTCACATGATTCCTCCTCTTGATCTCCAGCATCATCCTACAGAGACCGTTCTATGCTGCCTAACTAGACTTTCTGCTGTCACCACTTTACAGTCTTCAATCCCCTTCAGACTGGCCCTCCTGCTTAGGATATAATCTACCTGTGTGCATCTTTTTCCACTCTTGTACATTACCCTATGCTCCTCCCTCTTCCTAAAATACGTATTCACCACAGCCATGTCCATCATTTTCACAAAATCAACTATCATCTGACCTTCTGCATTCCTCTCCTTAACACCATACCTACCCATCACTTCCTCATCCCCTCTGTTCCTTTCACCAACATGTCCATTGAAATCTGCTCCAATCACCAGTCTATCACCCTTGGGTACACTCAACATTACTTCACCCAACTCACTCCAACATTTTTGTTTCTCATCCATCGCACACCCAACTTGCGGAGCATATGGATTAATCATCATTACACAATTAGTTTCCAGCTTCATAGACATCACTCTGACAGTCATTTCACCTCCAAAACACTATTGGCATACCTCCAGAGCACAAACATTTAAAGCAGTGACTTGGGCAACAAAGTAGAAAGGGTTATCAAACTTAGCTTATAAGAATAAAAATAAACAGATCCTGTAGAGGTATTAGATTTTGGAAATTTTCTGAAAATTTGTATAAATTAGGCAAATACTGAAATCAAGAAAACACAAATGGAAGCATTTATGGAAGGCTCAAGTCTGCCAAGGTTTAGAGGTAAATGATAAATGATGCTCTGCAATTAATATGGGAGGGGAATGAGATGAGAGCTGTGGCATATAATCATTCTGCCAAAAGTCTCCATAAGCAGATGGTATTCCTGTGGAAGTTTGGAAGCTGAGGGAAGAATGTGATAGATATGGGAGGTTTTGTTTAACAGTATTTTAAGAGGAGGCATGGATATCCTGAAAGAAAGCTATAGTGGCTGTAATGCCTAAAAACAGTAAAGATCATTCAGACCCATCTTCATAGACCCATTTCAGTTTTAAGCCATGATTATAAAGTGTTTCTCTACAACAGCTAAAAGATTGTCAGACTTATTGCCAACATTGATAGATGGATCAGTGCCTTTTTGTAGAGAGGAGGCAAACTGACGCCATTAATTTAACAGTAGTGAACCAGAGGGAAGTAGAATGTAAGAAAATACTGCTGTTTGTCAGTCTTGATGAAGAGAAAGCATTAGACATGAGCTGAATTTGGTATTTTGAGTAAGGCAGTGGTATTTGCATTCCCTGATACATTCAATTATGAGGATACATGAGGGATGGGAGGCAAGAATTAATGTGAGGGTTCCTTTCTTATCAGTTTAAACAGAGGAAGCAGGATGGGATGTCCTATATCCCCTTTATTTGCTTTATAATTAGAACCGTTGGCAAAGAAAAAAATAAGCGACTCAGACATTCAAGGATTTGTGGCATGGTAGTAAAAAAAATAAAAAAAGTTAGCTTCATTTGTCGACTGTACTATGCTGTAAATTATATACCACTCATGAATTGGTTCACCAATATCGAAGCCCTCCTCAGTATGGAGAACATCGATGTCTGTGCTGTGACTGAAACCTGGTTCAAGGCTCCTGAGAGCACCCCAGCACTATCAGGTTATACCTCATATCATGCCCGCCCCAAAATCCGGACCGAACCACAAAAGGAGGGGGAGTATCCATATTCATAAAGGATACCCACACCTCCAGGTTAGTGGCAACGCACAAAGCATCGGAGACCATCCAGGTGCAATTAACCATAGGTAAAACTGCCCTACAGTTTGTAGCATGCTACAGACCACCTTCTCAAACTCAGGAAACCCACACAGCCTTCCTGAAGACACTGGAAAGTATGAATGTCTCTCCAAACACCATCATATTGGGTGACTTCAACTACCCAAACATAGACTGGGAACATTACTCAAGCCCCAACACCCTAGCCCAAAGGTTCCTTGAGTTCATACACTCAAATGCTATGGAACAACTAGTCACCATTCCCACAAGAGGCGAAAATATACTAGACCTGATCATCACAAACATGGGGACAAAATGCTCCACACCGGAAGTATATCCCTCATTGGTGAGATCAGACCATAAATTAATCTCACTGGAGATCCACATCCCCCCAACCCAGCAAAAATGACCACAGTGAAGAACTTCTCAAAAGCAAACTTCACACTTCTTAAGACTGGAGTGGTATCCTTCAAGGCCCCCGAGCCAGTGGAAACCACAACCCACGCTGCTGAAACCCTTACAAATGCCTTTTACGAGCACCTCCAGAAATGTATGGATCAAGCAATCCCTAATAAAATCAAGACCATTTCCACCAAAGGCAGGCGCCCGGTCTGGTGGACCCCAGCCATAAACAAACTCTACAACAAGAGGAGAAAGCTACTACATGACAGAGCAAAATCCCTAAAAGGGAAGGCATCTCTGATCAATACTAGCAAAAAACTACGATCACTCGTAAAATCATCCAAGGCCAACTTTGAGAGAAAAATCGCTAATGACACAAAAGACAATCATAAGGCCTTCTTTAGCTATGTTAGAAACCTGGGTGGAAACTCCCAGATATGCTCAGAATTAGTCCAAAATGATAAAAAAATCACTGAACCCACAGACATTGCCAACATACTGGCAGACAGGTTCAGTGCAAATTTCTCCCTCCCTCCCCAAAAGGAGAAATATCTATCCCACCAGAGTCTAGCCTCCCAAACATCTCAGATGCCCAGGTGAGAGCTGCTCTCTCTAAAGCAAAAAACACAGCATCAATGGGACCGGGCGGTGTCCCCGGCTGTGTGCTACACGAACTCAATGAGGAACTAAACCCACACATAAGGCTGCTGTTTAATCTTAGCCTTACGTACCCAAAGAATGGCGTACGGCAACTGTGGTCCCACTCCACAAAGGCGGTGCTTCTACGGACCCTGGAAATTACCGCCCCATAAGCTTGACGAGCCTTGTCTGCAAAGCTATGGAGAGGATCATAATGAAACTCATAAATAAAGACATTGGGGACCTACAGACACTGGATCCTACCCAATTTGGCTTTGTCAAGGGCAGATCCTGCCTCTTGAACTTGGTTGACTTTTTCGAAACAGTCACTAAGGCCATTGATGAGGGTAAGGCAGTTCACACAGCCTACCTTGACCTAGCAAAAGCGTTCGACACAATACCCCACTCGGGCATCATAGAAAAGCTCACCAGCTTAGATGTAAACCCATATGTCACAAGATGGGTTGCAAACTGGCTCAAGGACAGAACACACAGGGTTAGAGTTGCTGGTGCCATGTCAGACTCTAAGCCGGTCACGAGCGGTGTCCCACAGGGCTCAGTCCTGGCCCCGTCTTGTTCGGCATTTATTTTTCTGAAGTGCAGGCAAACATAGGGGGATTGTGGCTGACAAAATTTGCAGATGACTGCAAACTGGGCACCATAATTGACACTCCATCAGATACAGACATCCTCCAGAGAGGTCTCATAGAAATTGGATAACTGGTGCCAGAGCCATGGCCTTAAGCTAAATGCCAAAAAATGTATAGTCATACCCTTTGGGAAAAACAAGGTAACCCCTAATTACCACATAGGTGGTAATCCATTAAACACGGAAGAAGTTATCAGGGACCTGGGGACCCAAGTTGACAGTAACCTCTCTTTTGACACTCACATTGCTAAAGTGGTTAGGAAGACCTTCTACATTGTCCACCTGATCATGAAGGGATTCACATCCAGATCAGGAGAGGTCATTGTACCCCTGTACTCTTCACTTATCAGACCAATGATTGAGTACAACGCCCCATTGGGAATGTACCTTACCCGACACCTGCAGCAGTTGGAAAGACCCCAAAAGTTCCTCACCAAAAGGATAAAGGGGCTCAAACATATGTCATACGATGCCCGACTGAAGAAACTCCAGCTGTATTCAGTCGCATACAGTCTGCTCAGAGGTGATCTGTGCCTGACATACAAGGCCATGTCCAACCCGGAATTAATGGACATGCTCCACCTCAAAAAATCCAAATCCACCAGAGCCACGAGAGCAAGAGACTTAAACCTCAACACTGATATAAATAGGACGTGCTGGAGGGACAGATCCATCACCCAGAGACTCCCTACACTATGGAACAGAATCCCAGTCCATGTGAGGCAGAGCCCGTCACTGACTCTGTTCAAGAGAAATCTTGACGAGTGGATGGGAGATCGTAGGTTTACCCCGGGAATCATCTCTGTGTCACTGCTGGACAGAGGCACAGCAAACTAATGGGTATAGTATTCTCATCCTAAGGGGTGGTGAAAGCCACACACACTCTGGCTAGGCTTATAAATGCCCTAGGGCAGATAGCCTAGTATGAACCTATATATATGGGGACACTAAAAAATGAAGTATTTGGGGGTATGGATTAAAAGGGCTTCTGGATAGCAGTGAAACTGTTTAGTCCCTTTAGTAGAGTGTACAGGTCAGGCATTTTATCAACCAGAGGAGAAGTTGTGGGTGATAATGAAGTTGAAAGAATATCTCTGAGGGGGAAGAGGACATGGGTCAAGTAGGGTTTTTTTCAGTAGAACAAGGTGGGTTAGGATTCCCTGATTTCAAGCGATATTTTAGAGCTACAGATGTGTTTTGTATACAAAACACAAGCAGAAAGTTGCAATTCAAAGTGGAAAGGTATTATGAAATGGGGGATTCAAGAAGTAAGGAGAGTGGGATTTTGAATGCAGATCCTTAAGGAGAATAACAGACGTACAGAATATTATATACATAATGTATTCAAAAGTGCTAAGCCTGCACGAGAATGGAGAAAGGAGATTTTGCATATAGGGCTGACTGCAGTTAGAGGTACAGAGAGAGTAGGCAAGGGGGACTGGAATTTACTTGAGAACTGGTGAAGGAACCAAGATATTGGGTGTAAATAATGAGTTAATAAAATGTGAAAGAAACCAAGACGGCGTTTGGATTGCAGGCTATAAGACTGCCTTTGCCAATACTTATCACTTCCCTGTTAGCAAAGAGAAAGGGATGGGAGATCCTAGGTGGAATGTCTGATGTGGTAGTTTTTTAGTTGAAGCTAGAATAGAAGCTTCTGTTATAGGGGCATTTAACTGGGCATATAAAATATTGCACAATAAATATAGGAATCCATCAAAAGAGATTAGAAAAAAAATGAATAAGCAATTTGCAAGGGAAGAATGTCCTCCCATTCTTCCCTTGTCTGTGGCTCACATATGTGCAACAGAGGCTAAAAGATGTAGGATTTATACTTGGAAGTTTGTGCATAGGTATTGATACCCCACGGAGACTCCAAAGAATTTTTCCTTAAGTAGATGGCAAATGTTAGAGGTGTGATGGGGAAGAAAGCAGTAACTAGGAACATATGTTTTGGGAGTGTAATGAGACTTAAACATTTCTTGTACTTTCTCACAAGTATTGGGTAGGCAAATGGTTGTAACTAAGGAAATGATTCTTTTTTGAGCTGGGACATAGGATCTGAATTACCTAAACATAGTAAGGCATTGGCAAGTTTAATTTTGGTGGCTGACAATCATTTACTAGAAAATGAAAATCAGTCTAAACCAACTTTGAAGCACTGAATATTACAACAGAGAAAATAACGAAGTGGGATCTTTAGAAAAGGATAGGAGCAAAATCTGACATCCTTTTCATTTTTCCCTCAATATATGGGTTACTGATCCGTCTGTGCTGCATGTCAGACTTAATGATCCAACTCTTGAGCTCATCCCTCTACTCATAATGCCCCAGCCATCCTGTAATACCTAAGAGCTTGTTTGCAGCCATCTCACACATACGCAGATCCTATTAGCCGTTTCATGAAAGTTGAACAGTTTTTCTGCTTCTGACCTCCAATATTTTACCCTTTTGCTGCCCTCCTACCTTTTTCTAGTTTTTTGGTGTCTCTTCATTACTTTTATCCCTTTTTCCACATTATTGGTAGTCTCGAATGTGCACTTTTGCTGGTACCAGTATTTCCTTGTCTTAATATTCTGTCCTTTCTACCATAGCTGGTAGCCTCCTTTTTCCTAGAAAAAAAAACATTTTTACTGGTATCTTTCTCTCCTCTGGATCCTATACCTTTTTCTCCTGTGGGTCCGAGGTCTGATCCCATTACTGCTATTCCTTGTGGGCAGCCGGTGCAAACCAGCTTTGAGACGGCTAACCGACAGGAACCCCCTCCCTTCAGATACCTCCCCAGTGCATCCCACTGAGGAGCTTCCCCATAAGAGAGCATGCAAGAGGAGACCTAGATTCCCCTATGAAATCCCTCACAGAGAATACTGATTTTGAGGAGGGGGTCCCCAGATCTGCACCTGACTGTCCTTTGGAGGCGTCATTGAGATGCTTGAGCAAAAGAGTGGAGAGTCTTCTGATGCCCCCTTCAGAGGAATCCATTTTAATGGAAATGTTTGGTTCTGGACCATCTCCATCTTGGATGGCTCCCTAGGCTAAGCTCATCGACCTAGTCTCTTGCCGGGCATGGAAGGAGCCCGACTCTGAACCAATTCCCCGTTGCCTAGATAAAATTTTCACCCCACCAAAGAATAGATCCCATTGGAGCAAAGGAGTCCTTGTCGATGCTATGGTTGTGGTGGCATCCACAAAAAAAGGAGCTAACCGAGCGGAGCTCCTCTGTTCATCCTCCCAACAGAGTCAAGGGTGTTGGACAGCTTTGGGAAGCACATTTTTGCTTCAGTGACCTTTGCCTTGCAGTCCTTGAATTATTTAGGGCACTTTACAAGAATGCAGAGGGATTTTTCCAAGGAGCTCTTCAAATCCCTCCCAAGTCCATATCTGTGGAGGACTGTAAGATGTCATCTTCGCAACTGGTCTCTCTTGTCCATTTTCAGTGTGTCCATGAGGTTAGTGTGCCATGCTGCAGAGGGTATCTCACGGGCTGCTGTTTCAGGCATTTTGCCATCCAGAGATATGCCTGGATGTGGTTAGATGATTTTGTGAAGGCCTTCAAGTCTCTCAGCAGTGCATCCTTTGATGGAACGTACTTGTCTGGCCCTTCTGTTAAACACCTTCTCGCAGTGAACAGGAAGGCAAGACCCTGTCTGCTGTAGGGGTTCGCTTTTCTTTCTCTCAGTGATCCTTTTCCCAAAATCAGAGGGGGCAGAAAATATATAGTTTCTTAAATCTCAGGGTTCTTTCCAGATTCCAAGTGGGGACAACTTCTACAGGGGCATGGAAGTTCAAATGGAAGACACTATCCTTGTGGCAGAGGGGTCTTGCAAAACCAGGGATTTTAAATTTGGGTTCTTGTGAAGAAAATTAACCCCTTTACTGCTCCTGTTTCTTTGGTCCTAGAATTTTTAGCTTCTGTTTTTTGAGAAGTTGCTAGTTTTTCCACGGCCATATCAAATTTTCATTCAGGAGAAATATTTGCCTCAAGCTGCTTTCAAATTGTACAAGGTTTTTCTAAAAGGCACCTTCTTACTCTGGGCCCCCCCCCCCCCCCCCCATGAATGCTCCTATATCCTCAGTGGGATTCGACAGTTGTACTTCAGGGGTTGACATAACCTTTTGAACCTTCAGCCAAATCTGATCTAAAATTTTTTGTCTTTGAGAACAGCATTTCTAGTAGCAATTGCATCTGAGAGGAGAATTTCAGAACTCCAGACTCTCGCCCAAATCCCCTTAATTTTTTTTCACACAGTTTTACGGACCAACCTTTCTTACCAAAAGTAGCCTGTGAACTGAATATCAAACAATTAATTTGCCCATTTTCTTCCCTAATTTTTCAAATAAGGGAGAGTACATCTTTTAGATGTACATGGACAACTGTGTTTTTGCTTCCTTCGCCCCAGACAGAATGGGATCACCGGTTTCTTAACTTGTCAAGTGGATTACTGATTGCATGTATATACTCAGCAGGGCCTTTCTCTATCTGAGCCTCCTAAGGTGCATTCATCTAGATCCATGGTCACTTTTGCCTTCTGGTCTAGAAATTCCATTGACAGTTGAGCAGCAGCTACCTGGTCCAATGCTCATACTTTTATTACTCATTATAAACTAGATTTGACTTTCAGAAGCAGAGCTGCTTTTGTTTTGTCAGGTCTCCAGAATATCTTGCCATGAGGGGCACCTAAGCTTTACATAGCTGGAGACTGTGCCCCATTGGGGAAGAACGAATTACATCGGGTATTAAAGTTGTGTACTCACTGTAACTGCATCTGTGTTGACCATTTTCATTCTTCAACTCCCTAACCTGATTTTCCCCTTTTGATCATCTTCTGGAATGATGTTGATATTTCGGAACCTTTAGTTTCAGGTTTGAGTCCTAGCTTACTGTTTTCCTCCTCTTATCTTAGGATGCATAAGGAAGCAAATGTGATCTGAGGTATTGTAGAATGACTGGGATATTGTGGGTAGAGGGAGGAGCTTGAGAGTTTATTTTTTCACATTTGTTTACCAGGAAAGTCCGACTGGACACAGGTCCATTTGCAGCGGCGGCCTGGGGAGAAAAGCTCCAGTTAGATACTTAGTGTTTACATAGGAATCTCAGTAATATTGCGTAAAAATCACCTCTATGTAGTAGTACATGAAATAACATCTCAAAGTGCAATAGTACATGCAGTAAACATAGATGGCCAGAGTGCATAATATGATGTAAATTGTACAGTCAAATTAAAAAAAAAAAAAAATGAAAGTAAGTTAGAAGTACATTGGAGTAATGTGGAGTGCAGGGGTACATAAAAAGGGTACTGAGATGGAGACCAGTTTGTATGTTTGGTAGTAGATGCAATACAGTCCCTAGCTCTACAGATGTAAGATTTTTTGTATAGAAAAACGTAATTTGAAACTGGGTAATAGTGAGGTTTATATGGGGTTGTTGGTGAATTTATGCTATTTAGGCAAGCGAGAATGAACATAAGTTATTTAGTAGTGGGTGTATTTATTTTATTTATTGCATTTGGTGAATGGGAAAGTCCACTGGGCCTGGAGGAGCCCATTTTCAGTGGAGGCCCAGGGAGAAAAGCTCCACATTATTACGTACAAGTAAATGAAAACATTGTAGAAACATGAATAAAATAGATGCATTACTATATACAATTAGTTAAATTGCTGATGCATAAAAATGGACGGACAGTAGAAAGGTTAAGACAATTGGCAGAGATGACATTCCAATAATACATGGAAAAGACAACATTTTATGAGTGAGAGCATAAATGGAAATGGAAGTATGAAAGAGTAGAAGAAAGTATGTTAGTATATGCAAGTAGAAAAAGACAGTGGTATATACATTATTTTGGCCAAAGATTTAATTACATAATGCAGTCGGGCCAGCCGACAACCGGAGTTTACAAAAAACGCAAGGACAAGGAAAAGGATAGGCATCAGAGGTCCAAAACCGACGACTAGGCCTCTGCTAGGCCAGTCGCCGGTTCTGTGAGGCGCTTTCGCAGCCCCTGGCGCCCGCTACCGCAGAGCCACAGGCCGCTTTGACTCCCACGTGGAGTCGGCTGGGCCTCTGGGTACTCAAGGTATTGGACACTGAAATCATTCCCTCAGATGGGTCTGGAGCCGCTGAGCAGGCGTCGGCTTTTGAGGGTGTCTTCAGACCTACACAACTTTATATTAAGCCATCTTCAGCTTCAAAGACTAAAGCAGCTCTAAAGACAAAGAAACAAGTACAGCATTCTCCTGCTCAGACGTCCATGCCTAAAAAAACAGATGCTCAAAATGGCCGAAGACCTAATTACTTTGATCAGGGGCTCCCATCCCCCTCCTGTTAAGAGGCCTAGGCAAGAGACAGAGTATGATTCTTCTGATCAGGTTGCTATTTCCTCTGATTCCTCTTCTGAACAGGATTACTCCATGCTTCCCTATGAGGATTCTGATGCTGAAGAATCCATTCCTTCAGCCTCTCCTCCTGAGAATTATTCTTTTGGGGAAATCCTGCATTCCATGAGGGAGCATCTCCACTGGGAGAGCTAAGATTATTCTGAATCTAAGAAAAGGCTCAGGGACTTTCTGCTACTCCTTCAGCACAGACCTCTTGCTATTCCACCTGTTCTAGACATTGTAGATGTATTGTTAGAGTCCAGCCTGTCCCCTGACTCTTTACCCCCTGCACCTGCTAAGCCAGACAGATACTACAGGGTCCCGGATTCTCATAAATTCCAATATAAAAACCCTGCTGCTCACCCAGAAACTATATCTCAGGGTCCCAAAGGGGTCAAAGCTTCCACTGCAAAAAACCCTGTCCCCTCTGATAGGGATTCTAGGGCTCTAGCCAGATGGGGGAAAAAGTCTACATTTCTGCTACCCTGGCTGTAAGGGCTTTAAATTGTCAGTTTCATATGCTTAAATATCAGCAATATTTAATGTCACTGCTTAAACAGAAATTGTTGACAAATACTGAATGTTCAGAGAACAAGGAATTGCAGGATTTATTGCATGCAGTTGAACAAGTGGGAAAGCATACTTTGCAGTTTGGTTATGATTCACTGGAGGCCTCTTGCAGGGCTGCTGTTAGAGGCTCTGTTATTAGAAGGCATGCTTGGTTAAAGGAACAGAATCTGCCTGATCATGTTAAAGCAAAATTATTAGATTCACCATTACAGCATGATACTTTGTTTGGTACTAAAGCAGAAGAGGTGTTGGAAAACAAATGGAGGATAAAGCAAAATCCATGCAGATAGTCAAGGATTTCTTACAGGTACAGCCACCCAGGTTTAGCAGGAACTGGCTTTCTAAAAATTGGTCCTTTCCAGTGTCAGGCCACAAAGAGGCAGATACAGGCGTCCCAGAGGCAGATCTCAGCCCCAATGCTCACACAGGCCTAAACAATGGGTGCTCCTACCTCCAAAAGCGGAGAAGACAAATCACAGCCTTACAGGAAACAGTCCCACTGACTTTCCTCGACCAGATCCAAGCACTTTTCTTTTGGCAGTTTCTTTTGGCAGCCCCCTTAGGGGGAAAATTAGCACTTTTTTCATCAAATTGGCAAATGGTTACCCAAGACAAATGGGTCCTGAAAATAGTGTCCCAAGGCTACAGGTTCCATTTTCACACTCTGCCAAGGTCAAAAGGTATGCCAGACCTGCCACAACCAATGGGCAGAGGCACAAAAACAAATGACAGCCCTCATGGACATGAGGGCCATTCAGCAAGTACCACAACAAGAGCAGGGGCAAAGATTTTACTCCAGACTTTTCCTAGTACCCAGAAAGGACAAAATCTGGAGACCAATACTGGACCTGCCTATACTAAATACGTTTTTGGAAGTTCCAAAATTCAAGATGTTGACTCTACAGCAGCTACTACCCATGCTGGGCAAGAAAGCATGTCTCGTAACTTTTTACCTAAGAGGCATACCTGCATGTCCCAATCAGACAATCTTGCAGAAGATACCTCAGATTCATAGCTGGCTCAATGCATTACCAATTCTTTGCACTGCGCTTTGGCTTATCTACTGTGCCCAGGGTCTTCACAAAATGCCTGGCACCAGTAATTGCATTTTGCAGACAAAAAGGAATTCAAATATATCCCTACTTGGACGACTGCCTAATTCAAGCAGAGAACAGATATTATTCTAAAGCATTTGGCGTTTGTAAAAAGATTACTATTTGGCCTAGGGTACACAGTAAACTAAAAGAAATCAAAACTAGTGCCCTCTCAAGAGATAATATTCCTGGGTGTAAGCTTAAATACAACTGCCCCAGATGGCATATCTCGCGTCAGACAAACAAAAGCATCGGACTACTTCAAGAAATTGGCAACAAAAACCCACTTATCTGCAAGGAAAGTCTGCAGGCCTTGGGTTTCATGGCATCCTGCATTCTACTAATTCAATATGCCAGACTGCATGAGAGGAAACTACAATGGTATCTAAAAAGTGTTTGGACTCAGCATTGCCACAGCCTGGAGACAGTAATTGCACTCATTCCCTGCCTGCAACAGGAGTTTCGATGGTGGGCAGAAGCCTGTTGCCACAACAGGGGTCTGCCATTCACTCTATCCACAGCCAGACAGACACTGACAACGGATGTATCAGATTATGCCTGGGGGGTTCCATATGGCAGGAAAATGTATTCAGGGCACATGGCCTGCAAACCAGATGCATCTTCACATCAATCAAAGAGATGCTAGCTGTCCAAAATGCCCTGACAGTTTTCAAGGACCTGCTTCATCCAGGACAGTTACTGATAGACAGACAGCACTACGGTCATGTGGTACATAAGCAAGCAGGGAGGTACACATTCCTACCCCCTCTGCAGACAAGCAATGACCTTATGGGACACAGCATTGGCTTTTCAAGTTCACCTGCAAGCACAATTCCTGCTTGGAAAAACACTCTGGCAGACGAGCTAAGCAGAAACCTCATGGATCCCCACGAATGGAAACTGGATCCACAAGTCTTCAGCGGTGCCCAGACATAGATCTGTTTGCCTCCCCTCACACCTGCCAATTGCAGAGATTTTGCACAAGGATTTATCACAAGCAAGCATGGAAAGTGGACGCCCTACCCTTCAGCTGGAAAAATCTTAACAGTATATGCCTTTCCTCCACTGCCTCTCCTTCCCAGCGTACTCCTAAAGGTCAGACGAGAGAAGCCAAAAATGATACTGATTGCACCAGACTGGCCACGCCAGCACTGGTACCCAATCCTAAAGAGCTTGTCTCAAGGTCCAGCTTGGATATTGCCTCAAACTTCTCACTTGCTGACCCAACAAAACAATCAAATCCTGCACAGCCAACTCAGGACCTTAAATCTGGCAGCATGACTGATAATGTAGCCATTCAGAACACTCCTCTTTCAAAAGCTGTTTTGGGTGTTATCTTGGAGGCCCAGTACCAGAAAATCTTATGCAGAGAAATGGAAGAGATTCTGTGCTTGGAACCAGGAACAAGGCATTGACACGTCTGTACCAAATATTCCTCAGATTTTACAATACCTAACTGAGATGCTGAACAAAGGCCTTTCTTTCTCATCAATTAAGATTCATGCCTCTGCCATTTTAGCCCATTACAATGCGGAACCACTTATCTTTTCTCATCCTTTAATAAGGCAGTACCTCAGAGGGGCCAAAAACATTAGGTCTCCAAGGAGAGCACCAGTTCCGGCCTGGGACCTCAATTGTGTCTTGGAAAAACTCACACTGCCTCCCTTCGTGCCAGCATCAACAGCAGATATAAAATTGTTATCCTGGAAAACAGCTCTGCTCCTAGCAATAACTTTTGCAAGGCGAGTCTCTGAGGTACAAGCACTCATGGCTGTGGAACCTTTCATCATTTTCCATCCAGACAGGGTTTCTCTGAGAACAAACCCTACATTTATGCCTAAGTTGGTGTCCAGTGTGGCCCTCAACCAAACCATTCACTTGCCTACCTTTTATCCAAAGCCACAGAACAAGGGTGAGAAAATTCTGCATTCTTTGGACATACACAGGCAGCTACGCTTCTACTTGGACAGAACTAAAGCTTTCAGAAAGACTGAGCAAATGTCATATGATGCGGGATCACAAGGAAAGGCTATCTCAAAACAGACTATTTCTAAATGAATAGGCCATTGCATGAGTTTCTGCTATTTTCAACATGGCAAATCAGTGCCAAAGGGCATTAGGCCTCATTCCACCAGAGCAGCAGCCACTTCAGCAGCTTTCCTCAGAGGGGTACCAGTCAAAGATATCTTAGAGGCTGCAACCTGGAGTTCAGTGCACACCTTCACAAAGCACTACCATTTACCTCTTTAAGTCCAGAGCAGGCTTTGCCACTGCAGTCCTGCAGCGCCTCATAGCCTCTCCTAATCCTATTTAGCTCAGCCACTCATCCTCAGCTTTGGGATTCAACCCAAGAGAATGACTGCAACAGTGAAACACTATGAACCTGGTACAGTTGTGTACCTACCATAAATGTAGATGTGTATTCACTGCTGCAATCCATGTTAGACCCAAAGAAAAGGGTGGGTGGGTATCTGCACTTCTCTATCCTATACAACCTATTTGGTGTATTTGTTTGGAGATGAAGGAAATGTTGTTTTTGTGCATGCATTTTTATTGGCAAATTTTTCAGTCTACCAATTTGGGGGCACCTGGCATCTGGGGCAAGAAAAACTGAAGAAAATGGCGTCTGCTGCATTTTTTATACCCCTGGCGCAGTGATGTCAGGGAAGAGGCGACAGCAACCGACTCCGGACCTAGACTTTGGAATTCTGACCGACTGAGGGTAGCCAGCCAGCAGGATAACCCAAGAGTAATGATTGCAGCAGTGAATACACTCTAACATCTGCATTTGTGGTAGGTACACAACTGTACTATATTCATAAAGGGAGCCTTGAGTTTTTTCTGTGTGGTGGAGATATTGGAGGTGAGGTGGCAAGGCAGGTTATTCCATGCTTTTGAGATGGAATAGCCAGAGGGATTTCCTGGCTTCATTATTTTATTGGATGACTTGTAGGTGGTTTTCGGTTGTTGATCTTGGGGTTCTTGTAGAATAAGGTGTAACTAGTGTTTGGAGTGCTGGGATTTTAGTTTGGTAGTAGTATAACTTGTGTGCAAGCATTAATTGGTTTTAGTAGGTGAGGAAGTTCTAGCCAATTTAGCGGTTTAAGTGCAATACAGTGGTGGGCCCTAGAATGAGTTTCTTTAGCAAATCTAGCAATTTTTGTGTAACAAGATTCTAGTTTGTCAGTTTTTTAGTCGGTATTGGGGTAGTGTAGAAGGGAGGACAGTAAATGTGTCCTAGCTTTGGTAGATTTAGTATGTTTAGTCAGATATTTATTTGGATCCGTAAGTCTGATATGCTGCAGTCTTATCCGTAACTCGTACATTAAGAAAGATTGAAAATGGACAACACAGATGAATAGTTATGGTGAATAAATAACTTTAATTTACATAGAAATGGAAATTGGGACAACAAATGTATACAAAATAATCAGGAGGAGTGAAGTTTAAGGGAAGGCAGGACGTGATCATTTTTTATAATGTTGAACTGAGCTATGGTTTCATGCCAGGAAAGAGCACTACAGATGCAATGTTTGCTCTGAGAGTGTTAAAGTACAGAGAAGGTCAGGAGTTGCATTGTGTCTTTGTGGACTTAGAGAAAGCATATGACAGGGTGCCTAGAGAGGAGCTGTGGTATTGTAGGAAAAAGTCAGGAGTGTCAGAAAAGTATACAAGAGTGGTACAGGATATGTACAAGGGTAGTGTGACAGGGGTGAGGTCTGTAGTGGGAGTTACGGATGCGTTTTAAGATGGAGGTGGGATTACATCAAGGATCCGCTCTGAGCACTTTCTTATTTGCAGTGGTGATAGACAGGTTGACAGACTAGATCAGACAGGAGTCCCAGTGGACTGATTGCAGATGACATTGTGATCTGTAGTGAGAGTAGGGAACAGGTGGAGATGTGCTCTAGAGAGGATGAATGAAGGTTAGCAGAACTAAGACGGAATATGTGTGTGAATGTGAGGGAGGATAGAGGAATGGTGAGGATGAAGGGAGTAGAGGTGGCAAAGGTGGGGGAGTTTAAATACTTGGGATAAACAGTTCAGAGTAATGGTGAGTGTGGGAGAGGTGAAGAGAATACAGGTAGGATGGAGTGGGTGGAGAAGTGTCAGGAGTGATTTGTGACAGACTAATACCAGTAAGAGGGGAAGGTCCTAAAAGAGAGTAGTGAGACCAGCTATGTTATATGGGATCGAGACAGTGGAATTGACAAAATGGCAGGAGTCAGAGCTGGACGTGGCAGAGTTAAAGATGAGATTTGCACTGGGTGTGACGAGGGTGGACAAGATTAGGAATAAGTATATTAGAGGGTCAGCCCAGGTTGGAAGGTTTGGAGACAAAGCCGGAGAGGCAAGATTATATTGGTTTGGACATGTACTGAGGAGGGATGCAGAGTATATTGTGCAAGATGCGAAGGATTAAGCTGCCAGGTAACAGGAAAAGAGGAAGGCCTAAAATAAGGTTTATGGATGATCTTCGTGTTTCACTGTTGCATTCATTACATTTGAGTTGAGTTATCTGCTTGCAGGTTGCCGTCAGTCGGCCTCCGTCTTGGATCCTGCGTCGGTTGCTGTCCCTTTCATTACATCAGGCCGTCAGGGGTATAAAACATGCAGCCGATGCCATTACACCAGTCTTTCTTGCCGTGCGGTGCACGAAGCAGAAGCAGTTCGCAAGTGCCGGTCGGCAGACTCCTGAATTTTTAGTTTGAGTTTCAGAACTGAAGTCTTAAACTAAAGCTAAGTACCCCTTTGGGGAAACTTTTTTTCTTGCTCCTTACCGATGTCAGTAAAAGTTAATACTTGCATTACTTGTGGAAAGCAAATACCTCAAAGATTTTCATTCGTACTGTATTCCTTGCCAGGCCCTGACTACGACGTACCTTGCTGTCGGGTTTGTGCTTTATTTAATCAGCGCACTATCCGTAGTCTGTATATTTTTGCCTCTACATATTTTGGTTCTCTGTTTAATTATCCAGAAATGTCATCAGTTAGCCATCAGACTACTGGGATTCTGAAAAAATGCAAAGATAAACAGGCCGCCGAGGTCCAAAACTGCCGATGCTTCTAAGCCAGTCACCAGTACACGGTGAGGCGCTTTTGCAACCGCTGATACTCGCTACTTCTGATTCGCAGGCCCATACTGAGACCCATTCGGAGTTCAGTATGCCGCGAGATGCTTCAACTATGGAACCCGCTGATGTCTGTACCTTGGATGGTTCTGGAGCTGCTGTGCAGGCACCGGCTTCTGAGGGTGTATTCAGGCCTACGAACTTGCATATTAAATTGATGACTCCATTAATTAGGCCTAAATCTCGATCCATGTCTAAAAAAAAAAACGATGCCCAGGCCACATGCTCAGGCCTCTATGCCTAAAAAAAAACATAAGAATGGCTAAAGATCTAATAACTCTAATCAGGGGTAGCCAACCCCCCCCCCCCCTTCTAAGAGGCCTAGGACTGAGGTTGATTATGAATCTTCTGATCCAGAGAGCATTTCACAGGGGCCCAAGGGCGTTGAGGCTTCTGCTGCTAAAAATCCTACCCCTTCTGATAGAGACTCCAGGGCGCTGGATAGATGGGGTAAGATTTACACTTCTGCAACCTTGGCCATTACGGCTTTAAACTGCCAGTTTCATGTTAAAATATCAGCAACATGTTATTGGACTGCTTAAACAGAAAATGATGATTCCTGACTGTGGAAAATAAAGAATTACAGGATTTAACTTCCGCGGTGGTACAGCGGTAGCGTTACCGCACAGCAAGAGGTTCTCTCGTTCGATTTTCTGCTTGGCTTGGGAGTGCCTTCTGTGTGGAGTCTGCATGTCCTTCCCGCGGTTGGGTAGCGTTCGAAAGACATGGCGTGCGTAAATGTGCGTGCCTTTGTTGAAGGTTGGGCATCGAGCTGGCACCTCGGCGTTTCGTAAAAATCTACTGCCTATCAGCGGACCGGAGTTCCGCTGTGACTACCCCTTACCAGGAAAAGTCGAAAGACAAACTATGCATTCTGCTGAACAAGTTGGAAAGCATACTTTGCAATGTGGTTTTGATTCATTGGAGGCCTCTTGCAGGGCTGCTGTTACTGGGTCTGTGCTCAGAAGGCATGCTTGGCTTAAGGAGCAATCTTGGCCTGATCCTGTTAAAGCTAAATTGTTGGATGCTCCTTTGTCAGGACCGCCTGTTTGGCAACAAGGCTGAGAAAGTTCTTAAAAAGGAAGATAAACCTAAATAGGCACTAGCCCTCTAAGATTTGTTCCTTTCCAGCCCCTTCCAGGTCTTCTCAAGCCAAACCCAGACACAGCAAAAACCCCAGGTTTCAGTCCCAGGGGACTTTCAGAACTAAGCAGTGGGGGGCCTCCACTTCCAAGTCTGGGAATAAGACCCCCCCCCCCATGGTAAACTGTCTCAGTGACTTCCTTTTTAAAATTTCCAAGTACTCCTCATCTGACTGCCCCTTCGGGGGGAAAGATTGCTCTTTATGCAAAGAATTGGGAACTCGTTACCCAGGACAAATGGGTTTTAAATAGTGTCCCAGGGATACAGATTTCACTTCCACATGCTGCCAACACCAAGTGGGTGGCTGGACCTACCCCCAAATCAGTGGACAGAGGCCCAAAAACAAGTACTTTCTCTCAAGCATGGGGGCTATTCAGCTGGTATCGGAAGAGGAAAAGGGACAAGGTTTCTACTCGAGACTTTTCCTGGTACCCAGAAAAGACGATTCATGGCGTCCTATCCTGGACCTGTCTAAACACTATTTTGGAGATTCCAAAATTCAGGATGCTCATTCTTCTCCAATTACTTCCTGTGCTAGCCAAAGATGCCTGGTTGGCAACACTAGATTTAAAAGAAGCATACCTGCACAATCCCAGTCGGGAAATGTTGCAGAAGATACCTATGCTTCAAAGCAGGCTACATGCATGATCAGTTCTCTGCACTGCCCTTTGGCTTATCTACTGCGCCCAGGGTATTCACAAAGTGCCTAGCTCCAGTTATTGCATTTTGCAGGCAAAGAAATATTCAAATATACCCATACCTGGACAATTGTCTAATTCAGGCAGAAAGCAAGGACATACTTTTGAATCATCTGGCCTTTGTAAAAGGGGTTCTAACTTGTCTGGGGTACACCGTAAACGAAAAGAAATCACACCTGGTACCCTGTCAAATTATGTTCCTGGGAACAAGTTTGAATACAGCTTCCCAGATGGCTTACTTCACGCCAGAAAAGCAAATTCATTTGACAACCTACTTCAAGTGGCCACAAAAACCCTGCTGTCTGCAAGACAAATACTGCAAGCCTTGGAGTTCATGACCTCCTGCATTCTTCTAATTCCATGTGCAAGACTGCATATGAGGAAACTTCAGTGGTATCTAAAAAGCCTATGGTGTCAACATTCTGAAAACCTAGAAACCATGATTCCCATCATACCTTGCCTACACCTAGAGTTCCCTTGGTGGGCAGAGGCCTGCCACCAAAACAAGGGACTACCTTTCCCACCACTCCTTGCCGCCCATACCCTAACAGATGCATCAGACTAAGCATGGGGGGCTCGCCTGGCAGGGAAGTGCATTTGGGGCAAATGGAACCCAAGTCAAATGCACTTGCATATCAATGAAAAAGAAATATTAGCTGTACAGAATGCTCTAACAGCCTTCAAGGACCACATTCTTCCAGGACAACTAATGGTAAAGACGGAAAACGCCACTGTTATGTGGTACATAAACAAGCAGAGGGGTACACATTCTTACCCCCTCTGCAGACTAGCCATGGCATTGTGGAACACAGCCTTGAGCTACCAAGTGCAGCTACAAGCTCAGTTCCTGCCAGGAAAATTAAATACACTGGCAGACAGACTAAGCAGAAACCTCATGGACCCACACAGCTGGAAACTGGAACCAAGGGTTTTCAACATGTTGTCAAGCAAATGGGGGAGCCCAGATATAGACCTGTTTGCCTCTCCCCAGAACTACCAATTGGGCAAATGTTGCACAAGGACTCCCCACAAACAAGCCTGGGAAAATGGATGCTCTGTCCTTCAGCTGGAAAAACCTATTGGTCTATGCCTTCCCCTCTCTGCCTCTGCTCTCCAAACGTACTACTAAAGTCAAACAGGACAAACCAAGGATGGTTTTGATTGCTCCAGACTGGCCGCGCTGGTACCGTCTCTGCAGTGTGTCAGTTATCTCCATGGCACCTGCCTCAGACTCCATTCCTACCGTCTCGGCAGGAGAGCCAGATTCTGGCACCCTCAGCTTCCAACAGTGAACCTTGCAGCCTGGCTAATTACTTAACTGTAATGGTGTGCATTACTATAATTTTTTTTAAATTACTAAATTGTAAACTGCTTTTTCATACGGAGACTTGGATTTTCTCTTTGTGGGTGTTCTTTCTATGCTTTTAAAGTGAGGTTTCTGTGTTCTGCTCAGGTGGCATAATCTTGATAGAGGCCTGTTGTGTAGGCTGGAATTTTTGTTTGTGTTTCTGGCAGCCATTTTCTGCTGATTATCTTCATTATTGAGAGTAACAAGGCCTCCTGACCTTCTGTAGTACGAGTGATTGGGTAGTAGCAGGGGCTGAGGAGTAATCTGATCTTCCCAACTCTTCATTCTTACTGCTATATAAACCCTGTGTCTTATAAGGGCTCTGGATTGCATTGCATAAGTGGAAAATCCTTAAGATTCCAAGAGCAGGCTAAGTTATTTCTTAAACTTATTTCACTGAATTGCACTTCTGAAACTCTTATAATTGTGCTATACAGTTGATATACTATATTTTTGCACTGTTATAAAGCTTTTTTTGTTTCACTGCATTTATGTACTTTTAAACTGCTTTTTCATACTGAGTTATATTTTCTGTTTGTGATTGCTCTGTCCAAACTTTTCTGTGCATTTTTGTCTGTTAAAAGCATTCTCTAGTCTGCTCCTTGATCTGTTTAAAACTTTCATTTAGTGGCTACAGCTAGGAACGGTAATTTTTCCCAGCCACCCTCCCTAGTGTTCCAAGTTCTTATACTTGGTGGCTTTGCAGTTGCCCGCCCATACTGTATATTTGATCTGTGACACTCCTCCCATTCTAGTGTCATTAGTTCACTCAATCTAATAGAGAACATTTGTGAAGGCCAACCCACCCAGATTCTTAATGTTGAATTAACTTCTGTTCCAGCTTTCTCCATTTCCACTTTACTGGAAAAAAAATTCTAAGCTTGCTTTCCCCCCTTTCCTGTGGCAGGTCTATTACGGATTTGCTGTGTCCAGGACTGTTTGTGAGCTCCTAAGCCCCCCACACACACACTTAACTGGGGTTAAACTGTTCCTGGCGCCATAAAAGTCTGTTTTTCAAGATTTCCCTTGCAACTAGCCAGCTTTTTAGTTTTAGCACTCATCTGTTTCTTTGATCTCAGCACTTGTTCAGAACTCGTAAGCACTAAATGGGTTACAAATTACTACAGCACTCAACTTTCCTCACTTGTCTAGAGGAAAACAGTTTTTAGTACTTAATAAATAAGCACCTATTCAGGCATGTCTAAAGGTCAGCTCCCGGTGTTTTCTCCTGTCTACCTGATGAATCTGAGCATCTTGGGACAATGCAGCAGTTGCCTCGTACACAGACAACCCTCTCCTACTACCACCCAACACTACGACCTGTGAGAGATGCACTTATATAGCCAAACTGGAAGCAAAGCTCTCTTTACCAAAGACAGGCCTAGACATTCAAGAGGAGAAGGTAAACACTTGCACCGCACCACACTCCTCACATAGTCTCTCAAAACCTACACCACCAAAACACACACACAACCATAAGACACACACCTACATTCGCTGAGGCTCTCTGTACTAATCTGCCCAAATAGAGACCTCCAAAGCAGAAATGCAAGCAACCTCCACCCCCCAACACAACCCAAATGACACAGTCCACATACTCAATGTGCCACTCAACTACAGCCCATAAGGCATAACGTACCCAACACTCTAGTCATAGGTGAGTCTCTAGTCAGGCACACTGATGTTCCACTCACCAGGCTAAACAAGGAAAAAGTTACTGTCAGGTGCCAGGATCCACCACATAACGCACGCACTCAGGTCACTCCACAACAAGTACAAATATGACTCTGTCATTGTCCATGTTGGTGTGAATGACCTGAGATGTACCTCCCTGGACTACATGAAGAGACATGGAGGAGCTGTCTGATCTTATAGCCCAGGCTGGTATGACCCTAGCCCTGAGTAGCATCCTGCCATCACCCAGAATGACACCACAGTACAAGGACCAAATGATTGACTTTAACAATTGGCTAAGCTTCTGGTATCATTCTAAGGGAATCCAGTATCTGTCTGCTTGGGATGACATGATCGACGGACCATGCTACTTTGCCAGAGATGAACTGCACCTGTCGCCCTTGGGATTCCGGATACTGGCAAAGGCTCTTGCCACCCCTATAGTGCCTTATTTAGGCAAGGTTCAAATGACAAATTCACCACCGTAACAGGTACAAGCAAGCAAAATCTGAGGGTAATGCTACTCAATGCTAGAAGTCTAAACCTCAAAATGCACTCACTCGAGGCACTCCTTAAAATGGAGAACATTGACATCTGTGCAATGACAGAGACCTGATTCAAAGCTCCAGAGAGCACCCCTGCATTACCAGGCTATAATTCATACCACACCTTTCAGCCACCAAACCCGGACCAAAACACTAAAGGTGGAGGCGTTTCCATATTCATTAAGGATATCCACACCTTCAAGCTAGTTGCTCAGCATAATGCATCCGAGATTATCCAAGTTCAACTAACTATGGGCAAAACTGCAATCCAGATTGTAGCTTGCTACAGACCCCCCACCATGCCCTAGGATTCCCACTCCTCTTTTCTTGATACACTGGAAAATATTAAGGTACAGCCCAACACTCTAATAATGGGTGATTTCAACTACCCTACCATTAACTGGGAAAACTACTCATGTACCAACTCTTTTGCTCAACGTTTCTGGAAATCAATTCCAACGCTTTGGATCAACTTATCCACACCCCCACCAGAGGCAGCAATATCCTAGACCTGGTCATCACCAACATGGGTGACCGGTGTTCCACACCAGAGGTCATCTCCTCATTGGTCAGATCTGACCACAAGCTAATCGCCCTAGACATCCACATCCCGCTCCCACCCCCCATTAGGAAAACAACCGTAAAAAATTTCTCCAAAGCCAACTTTACACTTAAGACAGAAGTGGCAAACTTCATGACACCCATGCAGATGGACAGTAGAGGTATGACTGCTGAATCCTACACAAATGCACTTTATAAGCACTTACATGAGTGCGTGGATCGTGCTATCCCTAACAGAACCAAGATGTTATCCTCCAAAAAAACGAAGCCAATCTGGTGGTCTTCTGCCATAAACAAACTCTACAACAGAAGAACGAAACTGTTGCAAAAAAGAGTAAAATCCCACGATTGGAGGAACTCCCTGCTCAGCCTCAGTAAGAAGCGGAGATCCCTCATAAAATCCTCCAAAGCTAGTTATGAAAACCAAATTGCCACTGATTCTAAAGACAACCACAAAGCATTCTATAGCTATGTCAAAAATCTCAATGGCAACACTCAGATCTGCTCTGAGTTACAGCACAATGACACTAAATATACAGAACCAACTGATATTGCTAACATCCTGGCAGATAGGTTCAGTGCTAACTTTACCCCCCTCTCACCCCCTAAAGGGCCCATCTTTATACTGGAAGAATGCAAAGTTCCTGTAATCACGGCTGCACAGGTAAAAACTTCACTCTCCAAGGCCAAGAACACAGCATCCATGGGACCTGACAACATCCCAGGCTGCCTTCTACATGAACTACAGAATGAACTGGCACCCCACCCAAGTACCATGTTCAATCATAGCCTCACCTTGGACTTTGTGCCCATTGAATGGCGCACAGCAACAGTTATCCCACTCCACAAGGGGGGGGGCACAACAGACCCTGGGAACTACCGCCCCATTAGCCTGACGAGCCTAGTCTGCAAGGCCATGGAACGTATCATCATGGAACACACAAACAAAGGCATTGGAGATCTCCAACCCCTGGACCCCACACAGTTTGGGTTTGCAAAAGGCAGGTTATGTCTCCTAAACCTGATAGACTTTGAATTAGTCACCAGAGCCATAGATGAGGGTAAGGTGGTTCACACATCCTATCTAGATCTCGCCAAGGCATTCAACACCATCCCCCACTCTGGAATTATAGATAAACTCACTAAACTAGGTATAAATCCCTGTGTCACAAGATGGGTTGCAAACTGGCTTACTGAAAGAACCCACACTGTGAAAGTAGCAGACTCCGAATCAGACTTCAGACCAGTGACAAGTGGAGTACCACAGGGTTCAGTCCTGGGTCCTCTCCTGTTTGGTATCTACTTCTCTGAAGTACAGGCTAACACAGAAGGTCTTTGGCTAACTAAATTCACAAATGACTGCAAACTAGGAGCCATAATTGAAACTCCTAATGATGTGGACATCCTACAAAAGGGCCTCATTGAGACAGATGCCTGGCGTCAGACATGGTCTCAAGCTCGATGCCAAAAAGTGCATTGTCATCCCCTTTGGTAAAAATTCTGTACCCATGAACTTGCCACATAGGCGGTAGTCTACTTAACACCGAAAGTGTGATGAGACCTTGGGACACAGGTGGACAGTAGTCTCTCCTTTGATAATCACATCGCCAAAGTGGTCAGGAAATCCTTCTACGTGGCACACCTCATCACAAAAGGTTTCTCATCCAGAAAGAGGTCATTGGTCCCCTTTACTCATCACTCATTAGACACATAGAGTGCAACGCCCCTTTTGGTATGTACCTCACAAGACATCTACAACAACTGGAAAGGCCGCAAAAATACCTCACAAAGGGGATTACTGGCCTCAAACAGATGCCTTACGCAGACCATCTCAAAAAAACTCAAGCTTTACACCGTCGCATATCGCCTACTCAGAGGCTATCTCTGCCTAACATACAAAGCTATGTCAAACCCAGAGCTGTTGGACATGCTCCACTTAAAGAAATCCCAATCCCTCCGAGCTACACGCTCTAGGGACCTAAACCTTGTTACCACAATAAACAGAACATGCTGGAGGGATAGATTCCTGTCCCAGAGACTTCTCATACTCTGGAATAGGCTACCTATCTGTCAAACAGAGCTCCTCATTAGCACTCTTCAAGAAAAATCTTGATGATTGGATGGGTAATAGGAAATTCACTCCGGAATCACTTCTGTGGATCTGCTTGACAGGGGCACAGGAAAATAATTTTCTTGGCTGGCAAAAGCCAGGGTACATTTTTGGCTAGGCTTGTATAGGCCCCTAGGGCCAATAGCCTCGTACCTACCTATGAACCTTTACCATCCCACAGCAAACCTGTGATGGATATCTTAGAGGCAAGGAGGCCTAGTACTAGAAAATCTTATGCTGAAAATGGAAAAGATTCTGTGCCTGGAACCAATCTCAAGGGATGAGCACAGCAGAGCCCAATTTACCTCAGATTTTACAATACTTAACTGAGATGCTTCATTAAGGGCCCGTCTTTTTCCTCCATTAAAATTCATGCCTCAGCCATTTCAGCTCATAACACAGAACCTCTCCTCTTCTCTCATCCACTGCTCAAGCAGTTCCTCAGAGGGGCCAAAATCTGAGACCACCCACGAGAGCTCCAACCCCAGCCTGGGACCTTAACTTTGTCTTGGAGAAGCTCACTCTACCTCCTTTCGAGCCAGCTGAGAATTTAATTTCTTTCTTGGAAAACAGCTTCCTTTTTAGCAATCACTTCAGCTAGAAGGGTATCTGAATTACAGGCCCTTATGGCAGTGGAGCCTTTCGTCTTTCATGCGGACAGTGTGTCCCTCAGAACCAATCCATCCTTCATGCCCAAGGTGGTATCCAGTGTTGGCTCTTAATCAGTCCATTCATTTGCCAACCTTCTTTCCCAATCCACAGAATAAAGAGGAACGGATACTGCATTCCTTAGATGTGCACAGACAACTTAGATTCTACTTGGACAGGACTAAACCTCAAAGGAAATCTGAACTGCTGGTAGCATTTGCTGCAGGGGCAGAGGGGAAGGCTATTTCAAAGCAAACCATTTCTAAATGGTTAAGCCATTGCATTCATTTCTGCTATAAGCATTATGGAAAACCTATCCCCCAGGGGATCAGACCTCACTCCACCAGGGCTGCATCTTCCTCTACAGCCTTTCTCAGAGGCGTCCCTACCAGGGACATCCTAGAGGCTGCTACCTGGAGTTCTGTACATACTTTCACCAAGCATTATCATTTGCCAGTTTTCTCTAAATCCAGAGCTGACTTTGTCACTGCAGTTTTGCAGGGCCTTATAGCTGGCCCTAATGCTATCTAAACGCCTCCTCCCAACTATAGCTTTGGGAATCTACCCAAATGTAATGACTGCAACAGTGAAACACAAAGAACATAGTACAGTTGTGTACACTTACTGTAAATGTAAATGTTAGAGTGTATTCACTGTTGCAGTCCTGGTTACCCTCCCTCTAGCCCCCTAACTTCTTTTGGCTATACCTCTACTTTCCTTTACTATGCGTAAAAACCTCTTTCGTGTATTAGCTTTTTTGTTGGAGGTATATCTGCTTTTATGTTTAATTGCTTCCCATTGGGGGGGGGGGCACCTGACTTCTGGGGCAAGAAAAACTGATGTAATGATGTTTGCTGCATGTTTCATACCACTGATGACATGATGTCATGAAAGAAGGGAGAGCAACCAATGCAGGACCCAAGACTTTGTTAATCAGGCCGACTGAGAGCAACCTGCAAGCAGATAACCCAAATGTAATGACTGCAACAGTGACTATACTCTAACATCTACATTTATGGTAAGTGTACACAATTGTACTTCGTGTTTCACTGTTGCACTCATCACATTTGGGTGTGTTTCACTGTTGCAGTCATCACATTTGGGTTATCTGCTTGCAGTATCCCTTAGTCGGCCTGATTATCAAAGTCTTGGGTCCTGCGTCTGTTGCTGTCTCATCTTCCGTGACGTCAGGTAGTCAGGGGTATAAAGCATGCAGCAGACGCCATTACATCAGTCTTTCTTGCTGTGCCCGAAGCAGTTTAAGTGCCGGTTGGCTGACTCCGGTTCTGAAACTTGAAAACGAAAATTTCAGAAGTCTTCAACTAAAGCCAAGTACCCCGTTGGGGAAACTTTTTTTTTTTTTTCCTTGCTCTAATCCGATGTCAGTAAAAGTCAATGATTTTATTTCTTGTGGAAAGCAAATACCTCAGAGATTTTCATTCCTACTGTATTCTTTGCCTAGGCCCTGACCACGACGTACCTCACTGTCGGTTTTGTGCCGTGTTTAAACCACAAACTATTTGTCTGTATATTTTTGCTTCTAAGTATTTTGGTACTCTGTTCAGTTATCCAGATATGTCTTCGGTAAGCCACCAGACTGATATTCTGGGAAAAAAAAAAAAGCAAAGATAGACAGGCTGCCAAGGTCCAAAGCTGCCGATGACACTTCTAAGCTAGTTGCCAGTTTGCCGGTACTCAGTGAGGCGCTTTCGCAGCCCCTGATATCAGCTACTTCAGATTCGCAGGCCTCTGCTGAGACCCATTCGGAGTCCGGTATGCCACAAAGATGCTTCCACTGTGGAGCCTGCGATCTCTACCTTGGATGGGGTCCAGTGCCGCTGTGCAGGCACCGGCTTCTGAGGGTGTATTCAGGCCTACTGACTTGCATATTAAACAGACGTCATCTTCAAGGCCTAAAACTCGAACCATGTCTAGGAAACTGCCCAGACTGTATGGTCAGGCCTCTATGCCTAAACAAATAATGGCTGAAAACCTTACTTTAATCAGGGGAAGCCAACCTTCCCTCGCTAAGAGACCTAGGACTGAATTTGCTTATGATACTTCTGACCAAGATTCTAAAATTTGTCTCCTGATGACCAGGATTTACCCTTCTCCACCTATGAGGATTCTGATGCAGAGGATTCTATTTCCTCTGCTTCTCCCCAGAGGATTTTTCTTTTGGTGAAACCTTGCATACTCTTGGCGCATTTTCATTGGAAGGCCAGGATTTCTCTGATTCTAAAAAGAGGCTTAGTGATTTCTTACTCCTGCCCCAATACAGGCTTTTAGCTATCCCTCCTGTGCCGGACATTGACCCCTGATTCTTTACTTTTGCTCCCAGAAAACCTGATAGATATTACAGGGTTCCTGATTCTCACAAGTTCCTTTTTAAAAATCCTACTGTGGCTCCTGAGAGCATTTCACAGGGACCCAAGGGCTTTAAGGCTACTACTGCCAAAAATCCTACCCCCTCTGATAGAGATTCCAGGGTCCTGGATAGATGGTGCAAGAAGGTATACACCTCTGCAACCTTGGCCATTAGGGCCTTAAATTGCTAGTTTCATATGTTAAAGTATCAGCAGCATATTATTGGATTGGTTAAACAGAAAAGGATTCCTGATTGTGCTGAAATTAAGGATTTACAGGATTTAATGCATTCTGCTGAACAGATTGGAAAACATGGTTTGCATTGTGGTTTTGATTCACTAGAGGCATCTTGCAGGGCTGCTGTCACCGGGTCTGTGCTTAGAAGGCATGCTTGACTTAAGGAGCAATCTTCCAGATCATGTTAAAACTAAATTGCTGGATGCTCCCTTAAATCAGGACTGCCTGTTTGGCAACAAAGCAGAAGTTCTTAAAAAGATGGAGGAAAAAGCAAAATCTATGCAAACTGTTAAAGATTTCTTACAAGTGCAGTCTCCAAGATTTAGTAGGCATTGGCCCTCAAAAAACTGGTCCTTTCCTGCCTTTTCCAGGTCTTCTCGGTTCAAACCCAGAGCCAGCAGAGCCACTAGGCTTCAGTCCCAGGGTACGCACAGGACTAAGCAGTGGGGTCTCCCACTTCCAAATCAGGTAGTAGTAAGACTTTTCCCCCCTATGGTAAGCTGCTGCAATGACTTAACTTTAAAACTTCCAAGCACTTCTCAGCTGACTGCTCCTTTAGGGGGAAAGATTGTTCTGCAAGCAAAAAACTGGGAACTCGTTACCCAGGACAAATGGGGTTTAAACGTAGTTTCCCAAGGATACAGATTTCACTTTCACACGTTACCAACCCCAAACGGTTAGCCAGATCTACCCCCAAATCAGTGGGCAGAGGCTCAAAAGCAAGTACTCTTCTCTCAAGATTAAAGGCTATTCAGGACTACCAGAAGAGGAAAAGGGACCAGGTTTCTACTCGAGACTTTTCCTAGTACCCAGAAAAGACAACTCATGGCGTCTTATCCTGGACCTTTCTATCCTAAACACCTTTTTGGTGATTCCAAAATTCATGATGCTAACTCTTCAGTTACTTCCCATGATAGGCAAAGATGCCTGGTTGGCAATACTGGATTTAAAGGAAGCCTACCTGCACATCCCATTCAGGGAATCTTGCAGAAGCCCAAGCGGTTTGTGTACAATCTTGCAGAAGACACCTACACTTCAAAGCAGGCTGCATGCACTATCAGTTCTCTGCACTGCCCTTTGGCTTATCTACTGCGCCCAGGGTATTTACAAAGTGCCTAGCTCCAGTCATTGCATTTTGCAGGCAAATAAAAATTAAAATATACCCATACCTGGATGATTGTCTAATACAGGTAGAAAGCCAGGACATACGTTTGAATCATTTGGCATTTGTACAAAAGGTGCTAACTTGTCTGAGGTACACCATAAACGAAAAGAAATCGCATCTTGTACCCTGTCAACAAATTATATTCCTGGGAGCAAGCTTGAACACATCTTCCCAGATGGCTTTCCTCACGCCAGAGAAACAAATTTGACAACTTCAAACTAGTGGCCACAAAAACCCTGCTATCTACAAGGCAAATACTGCAAGCCTTGGGGTTCATGGCCTCGTGCATTCTACTAATTCCATATGCAAGACTGCATATGAGGAAACTACAGTGGTATCTAAAAAGCCTATGGTGTCATCATTCTCAGGCTCTAGAAGCAGGGATTCCTATGATAACTTGCCTACGGTCAGAATTATTTTGTTGGGCAGAGGCCTGCCACCAACACAAGGGACTACGATTCACTCTACCCCCTGCTGCCCAAACCCTAACAGACTCATCAGGCTATGCATGGGGGGGGCTCACCTGACAGGGAAGTGCATTCAGGACAAATGAAACCCAAGTCAAATGCACTTGCATATCCATCAGAAAGAAATGTTAGCTGTACAGAATGCTCGGACAGCCTTCAAGGACCACATTCTTCCAGGACAATTAATGGTAAAGACTGGCAACGCCACTGTTGTGCGTAAACAAGCAGGGGGGTACCCATTCTTACCCTTTCTGCAGACTAGCCATGGCTCTCTGGAACACAGCCTTGAGCTACCCAGTGTATCTACAAGCTCAAGTCCTGCCAGGAAAACTAAATACACTGGCTTACGAACTAAGCAGAAATCTCATGGACCCACACGAGTGGAAACTAGAAGAAAAGACTTTCAACATGTTGATCAACAAATGGGGGAGCCCAGATATAGACCTGTTTGCCTCCCCCCAGAACTACCAATTGGACAAATTCTGCACAAGGACTCCCCACAAACAAGCTTGGAAAGTGATTGCTGTGTCCTTCAGCTGGAAAAATCTATCGGTTTATGCCTTTCCTCCTCTGCCTCTCCAAAGTACTACTAAAGATCAAACAGCACAAACCAAGGATGATACTGATTGCACCAGACTGGCCATGCCACCACCGGTACCCCCTCTTGCGCAGTGTCACTGCTAGCCCCATGACAACTGCCTCAGACCTCTACCCTGCTGTCACAGCAGGAGAGCCAAATTCTGCACCCCCAGCTTCTAACCCTGACCCTGGCAGCCTGGCTAATTACCTAATCTCTCCCTTACCATCCCTCAGTAAACAAGTGTTGGATGTCATTTTGGAGCAAGGAGGCCTAGTACTAGAAAATCTTATGCTGAAAGTGGAAAAGATTCTGTGCCTGGAACCAGACTCTAGGGATGGCTACAGCAGCGCCCAATTTACCTCCGATTCTTCAATACTTCACTAAGATGCTTCAAAAGGGCCTTTCGTTTTCCTCCATCAAAATTCACACCTCAGCCATTTCAGCTCATTATAAGACAGAACCACCCCTCTTTTCTCGACCACTGCTCAAGCAGTTCCTCGGAGGGGCCAAAAACTTAAGACCACCCAGGAGAGCCCCAATTCCAGCCTGGGACCTTAACTTTGTATTGGAAAAACTCCTCCTTTTGAGCCAGCTGCAAGTGCAGAGTTAAAATTCCTTTCTTGGAAAACAGCTTGCCTTTTAGCAGTCACTTCAGCAAGAAGGGTATCTGAATTGCAGGCCCTTATGGCAGTGGAGCCTTTCATCTTTCATGCGGACAGGGTGTCCCTCAGGACCAGTCCCTCCATGCCCAATGTGGTATCCAGTGTGGCTCTTAATCAATCCATTCATTTGCCAACCTTCTTTTCTAATCCACAGAACAAGGGGAAACTGATATTGCACTCCTTATATGTGCACAGACAACTTAGATTTTACTTGGACTGGACTAAACCTAAAAGGAAATCTGAAATAGGTTCATAGGTTTATACTAGGCTATCTGCCCTAAGGCATTTATAAGCCTAGCCCAAATTTTTGTGGCTTACACCACCCCTTATATGAAAAAATACTGTGCCCATTAGTTTGTTGTGCCTCTGTCCAGCAGTGACACAGAGATGATTCCCGGGGTAAACCTACGATCTCCCATCCACAGGTCTAGATTTCTCTTGAACAGAGTC
>NC_056733.1:1413901491-1413938991 GCF_019279795.1 Protopterus annectens
GAAAGGCAACACTCCTGTGAGGCTTAACAGCCCCCAAGCATTTGGAAAGCCAATAAGGTAAAAAGTTGCCTACAAAAAGCAAACCTGGGATGTCATGCTTTCAACAGACAAGCATGAAACATAAATAAAGTGAAAGTAGATTGATAATAAAAGGGTTTACACCCCCCGCCGATGCTAAAGCCAGCAAGTTTCTTGCGAACACAACACACTGGTCCCAAGCACGCCCAAAGTAATACCGATCAAACAGAAAACAACTCATTTCTCTCCAAATGTTCACACAGTAGGTGAGCAGGACTCACCTTTTGGGGATGGGAAATGGTGGCATTCATTTTTTTTAATGGAAAATGGGGTTGGCATTAGTCACTTTCTTATGGAATCAAATTTGCTGAAAGGCAAATCGCAATAACCATTCTAAATGGTTCCAATAATTAAGCTTATTCTGCAAAAATGTCAATGATAAATCACATTTCCTGCGAGATAAAAGACCCAGCCTATACTTTTTTCTAAATTTATAACCAAACAAACATGGTTGCAGACAATGCAAGTCCAAAATACAAAAGTGCTGTCCTTCTCCACCTTTACTTTTTCTACAAAAGGAGTTTTGTCATGTTAGCGGGAGGCAATGCTACATGAGGTATGGTACCAGTTTTAAACTGCAAAAAAAAAAAAAAAAAAACGCTACTACAAGAAACTGTAGTTTTACATACTGCACAATAAAGTAAAAATTCACGATGCTTGATAAGCCATAAATCACATGTGCTCAATATCGAATACTGTATTTTATGCAGTCAACGATGCTTTATAAGCCATAAACCACACATACTCAGTATCGAATAATACTGTATTTTATGCAATCATTCTGAAGCTTCGTGTGTCGTACTTCCATACCACTCACCATGCTTGCTGAACAGTAGCATTCTGCATTAAGACACTTGTTACTTTAATCAAAGTACACAGCAACAGGCTCTAAGTAGGAGAACGTTATAATTTTACTGAGAAACATTTCTCAAATCGCAAGCTCAGCTTCAACGATGAGGCTCAGATCTGCTTCTGAAAGCAAAGTCAAAAAATGACCATATACTCAAATTGGCACTGACTGCTGGCATTTTTTAGCATTTAAAATTTCTCTCAAGTGAGGGAAAAGGGTAACCTGAGAGATCCTGGCAGTTATATAGACAAATCCCTGCACAGGAGGCACGCATTTGTAGAATTTTAAATTTATAATTTAAATTTATACTTAAAGAAACATTTACAACACTGCAGAGAAACGGGTACTAGATGGTCAAAAAAATCTAAGGAAAAAACAAAGAAATAACTAAATCAACTGCTAAGCTGTAGTTAGCACTATGTGAAGCTGGGAACCCGAGCAATGTGTCGCTTATTCCAGACAGAAGAAAAACGGGACTGGAAGAGACCTCTGCACACTTTTTTATCGTAACTTTACGCCGTGGGTGGAACTGCAAGAGCATCATGACTGATGTCAAAAAAGGGAGGGGAGTAAATCAGTGATTGACAGTGCTTCATCTTCGGACCGAAGCAGAAACGCAATTGCATGAACGAGCCAGTGCCCCTTTAAGGCTGCAATAATTTTTCTTTTAGCCAGGTTAGCATGCCCCAGTCCTTTGGTTTGGCACATCTCAGCCAACTGGTTCCTTGTCAGCTTGCCATACTCTTCTGCAGATATCCTTGCCTGCTTTCCCTGACTAAGGTAATAAAAGAATAAAACTATTTTGTTATGAAACTCTGAATGTCTACCGTGTGGCTGCTTGAGCATACAAACACCTTTAGTGACCACTCGTTACACGCTACAGGAGTTCAATATACACACACCACTGCCAGCCAATATGTGATGTGGATATCCCACCACTGCAAGCCAATATGTGATGACCCACCACTGGACCAGCAATCAAGGAGACTCTATCCTCACCACTGGCACCTGTAACAATGACCAGTACACACACAGTATTTTCAGATGCAGCTCTCACCATCAAGTGCAATTCCTCTTAAGAGCACACAGAGACCACAGTCAGTCCAGGACTAGTTTCTCCCTCTTTCTCCAGATCCCCAGTAAGACTCCCCACTGGCGCAGCTATAGATTTGAGTCCTTAGCCAGGGTTCCAAGACAAGTCCTCCAACACTCTCTTTGTCCAAGAAAAGCAGAAACCGGAACAACACACCAGACCTGGTCCCAAAACAACACAAAGCTGGTAAAAGTCTTGAAGTGTGTAGCAGAAGGAATCTGCAAACCAGCTGTAAACGATGTAAACACTCAAACCATGTAGGAAAAGGAATTCCAGCTCAGAAATACAAAGTCCTTCCTTAAAATAAGCGATAGTAGACCCGATAATTCCACCACAAAAGCTTTAATGAACAGATACAAACACCAAGCGCTTTCGCCTGGACACTTCCAGGCTTTTTCAAGGTTAAAAAACTGTTATGGCCACTCAGTATTTATACATTTGTTAATCGGCCAATTAAACTGTTAAGTTGTCAATTAAAAAGGAACAATCACCTCTTAAAGTGCAATAGTGTTAAATTACTGTTAGCGTTTTACTTCAACTGATATATTAAATGTTCCTAAATAAACAATTATATCTGTTTTTTAAGTAAAATACATAATTTTTTATTTATTTGTTTAACACAAATCCTTTTTACACATTTGCACAAACTAAATTTGGAGGAAACAATCATTGTATTATTAATTATTACAAACTATTATTAATTATGATATTTATTTTTTTGCTTTTCTTTTTCTTTTTAATTTAACATATAAAATTTACAGTAAAATGCTTTGTGCAGAATGTTTAGATAATTATTATTATTGTTACTATCATTTTTACCATTTTTTAACTGATGTGTTTTTAACAGTTGGATACTCAGATATCACACAAATTTATACAAATTTATTTATTTAGGAACATTTAATATATCAGTTGAATTACAATGAAATTAGGAAAGATTAACTATGATTCTATGTGTGCAACTTGATGTGGCTGAGATTTTGTATATTTATATACTTTATATCTTTATATTTGTAATACTGCCAGCACATTTTGCCCAAATGAAGTAAAACGCTAACAGTAATTTAACACTATTGCACTTTAAGAGGTGATTGTTCCTTTTTAATTGACAACTTAATAGTTTAATTGGCCGATTAACAAATGTATAAATACTGAGTGGCCATAACAGTTTTTTAACCTTGAAAAAGCCTGGAAGTGTCCAGGCGAAAGCGCTTGGTGTTTGTATCTGTTCATTAAAGCTTTTGTGGTGGAATTATCGGGTCTACTATCGCTTATTTTAAGGAAGGACTTTGTATTTCTGAGCTGGAATTCCTTTTCCTACATGGTTTGAGTGTTTACATCATTTACAGCTGGTTTGCAGATTCCTTCTGCTACTCACTTCAAGACTTTTACCAGCTTTGTGTTGTTTTGGGACCAGGTCTGGTGTGTTGTTCCGGTTTCTGCTTTTCTTGCTTCAATCCGCTCCGTTAGTTACTCTCTTTGTCCAATCAGTGCTGTGTGTGCCTGCCCAAGTATCTGACACACTCTTGGAGATTTGTTTTACACGCACACACCTGGGAAAGGCTGGTACAGGTTTATTAGCTATGTCCTTTCTGCCCAGACTATAAGGTAGTTTTCACTGACACCTGAACACCTTATCAGTTACTTTAAGGCCTTTAACATATCTTACTGTGTAATATTAATATTTATACAGATGGTAGTTTGACCAAGAGCAAGGCTTTTAGGAGTAGGCCACCACACAGTCTCAACAAATAAATATGCAAGTACTTTCAAAACTTAAATATCTCTACACAGATCAGCCACAATGAAAGGTTTAAATATATTTAATAAAATAACAAGACAATACTAAATATATATTCACAATGACAGAGTTCAAAACCACAGGAAAATGTTAAAATGGCATTGCAGAACAGTCTGAAGTAAATAGATGAAAAAATATCTAAACTAAGCTTCACTGTATTTCTGACTATTTATAAGAGAATTACTATACCCTGGAAACTTACTTCATTAGAGCAAAGCAGATGTGGTGAATGGATCTTCTAGTTGTCAGGTCCAAGACAGAATGGAGAATGCTTTATCTCACTGAGAGACTTCTCAAATTAATATCTAAAATACTTCTGGGATAGCTTGCAGAATGACATAATTTCTTGTCACATGACTTTTAGTTCCGAGGCCTAAAACAATCATTGATGGCAGCTGGTAGCATTTAGCATCTACCTGTAAAAATACATAGATAAGGGCTTCTCCTCAAATCACTGGTAGATGCTGGAAGTCACAAAACAATTTCATTCCTTCATGCTTTCAAGAGAAGAAATTCACCCTAAACACAATACAGAAAGTTTCCTAGTACAGACATTGTGTCTGATACTGTATTGAAAACTGTAAGATACCATCTTTTATGGCCCATCCATAAAGTAATTTAATTTCAGATATTTAGTAAAATTTACTAGACTGAGGTTAACCTCCTGTATACCACAAAACACAAGGACAGCTCGTAGATGAACCAGGCAGGAAACAAAGTCCAAAAACAGTAACAAAAAATCCCAAACCTGGAAACATAGGGATAATAAAAAGCACTTTATTCCAACCTGATATAGAATCACAAAGCTTTCAGGATCAGCCCTTCATCTGTTTGTAAAGAAGCAAAACAGAACGTCCATTTAAATATCCAATTTAAAATGTTAATAGAGTCACATGACACATTCCTGGTCTAAAAGCAATCACAGCCAGACTAAAACACATACACACACACACACACACATATATATATATATATATATATATATATATAATAATAAAATTATATATAAAATATGTATCTATAAGACTATTTCAAAAATGGTCTTTTTTCAAAATAGGTTTCATACTAACCACTGTGTTCAGACCAGCGAAATCGTCTGCTTCTAAAAGTGTAATCCATGAATATTCATACACCTCTAACTCATTATTCAAATCACCAGCTATTTTATTTTTATATCTAATATCAATTATTCTAAAGTTAAACTTAATGGTTATCCCCTTTCTTTCTCACATGTCTACCTAAGGTATTGCTAGCTACCTCTCTGCGTATCTCAGATTTATGTTCAATAATCCTATCCCTCAACCTTCTTGTGCACTTCCCTATGTAAAATGCTTGGCATGCCTTACAGCATGTCATATACACAATTGCTCTGGTAATCCATGTGGCAAAACACCTAAAAATATACTTCTTACTGGTATTTGGATGTTTAAACTCACTACTAGTATTAATATCATCACAGCATGTACAGTTATAACAAGGGAAAGTGCCATATTTTTTTTACTTGTACTCAACTAATTACATTTAAGATCTTTATGACATAATCTTTGTTTAAGGTTGGGGCAGGTTCGATATGAAAAAGTGGGGACTTTTACTGTTTTAAAGTATCTCGGGCTTTTTTCTCAGAATGCCCTGATTATTCTTAATGATATTTTTGATACCATTTGATCTGCTGTTATACATGGTAACATATCATCATATACGATCATTCACAATACAGCTGTTAACGGATGTTCTGTGATGGTCAGAAAATTTGGGTTTCGCTTTATTAGATCATTCTGTTGTAACTTCACATGCTACTTGACATAACAATGAGTCATTATAACCACAGTGTTTAAAATCTGTAATCATCCTATATGATTCTATTCTAAATTTCTCATCATCCATGTTATGCTGACTGATTCTCATCATTTTTCCCTTAAATTTATGTATGGCATGCATACTATTCCTATGAACATAGCAGCTGGAATGCACTACTATCCTGTGGACAGAGGTGACAGTACTATTATTCTATTTGGTCAAACATAAATCTAAGTAATTAATATTTTCAGCAGAGAATTGAGCTGCAAATTTCAAAACATCAGTAGTATTTAAATCTATAAATGTATGTAATTCAGCATCATTTCCAGCCCATAAAAGAAATATGTAATCAACAAAACATTTAAAAAATAGCACTCTAATCAGAAAGAGTACCATAAACTGTTCTTCCCATTGTGAAATAACAATATTGGCATATGTGTTTGCCATTAGGGTACCCATGGCTACTCCATTTTTTTGTAAATGTACACATTCATTAAAAATAAATACATTGTTAGCCAATACTAATTCTGTCAATTCACTTAGTTTCCACTTCTGTAGCTACCATATCACTGTTCCTACATTAAAAAAAAAACACGTAGTGCTTCCAATCCATACTCTAAAGGTATAACAGTGAATAATGACTTGATATCAAGGGTTACCAACAAAAACTCGGAGTTCTTATGTTTATTATGCCAGGAGTACAACTGTTGCAGAAAATCTCTTGTATCCCTAATAAAGCACTTAATTTTATCCAAATACTTACTTAAAGATAACCTGTAAATAATTTGAAATAGCTTTGGTGACCCACCCAGAGCCAGATACTATGGGACGCATAGGTGGACGAACTACATTTTTGTGAATTTTCGGAAGCCCATATAAAATAGATGTGATGGGACATTTATAGATTATTTAAATACTGCTACTGATTTTTTTGAAATTCACAGCTCAATTCTGTGCTGAAAATATAAATTACTTAGATGTATGTTTGACCAGATACAATAATAGTATTGTCACCTCTGTCCACAGGAAAGAAGTGCATTTTAACCGCTTTGTTCATAGGAATAGTATGCATGCCATACATACATTTAAGGATGTAGTTAAGGGACAAATGATGAGTCAGTCAACTTAATACGGATGACGAGAATTTTAGAATAGAATTAGGATGATTACAGATTTTAAACACTGTGGTTAATAATGACTCATTGTTACGAGAAGTAGCATGTGAAGTAACAATAGAGAGATCTAACAAAGCGAAACCCCATTTTTCTGACCATCAGAGAACATCCAACATTAATAACAGTCATATTGTGAATGATCGTATACGATATGTTACCATGTATAATAGGATATCAAATGGTATCAAAAATATCATTAAGAATAATCAGGGAATTCTGAGGAATATTCCTGAGATACTTAAAATAGTAGGAGAAATCCCCACTTTTTCATATAAAGTCTGCCCCAACCTTAAATGAAGATTGTTATAAAGATCTTAAATGTAACAAGTTGAGTATAAGTAAAAAATATGGCACTTTCCCTTGTTGTAATTGTACGTGCTATGATGATATTAATACTAGTAGTGAGTTTATACATCCAAATACCAGTAAAAAGTATGTTTTTAGGTGTTTTGCCACATGTAATACCACAGCCATTGTGTATATGGCATACTGTAAGGCGTGCCAAGCATTTTATGTAGAGAAGTGTACAAGAAGGTTGAGGGACAGGATTATTGAGCATAAATCTGAGATATGTAGAGAGGTAGCTAGCAATGCATAGATGTGAGAGAAAAAGGGGATAACCATAAGTTTAACTTTAAAGTAATTGATATAAGATGTAAAAATAAAAGGGGTGGTGATTTGAACAATGAGTTAGAGGTGTGTGAATATTCATGGATTACACTTTTAGAAGCTGACCATTTACCTGGTCTGAACACAGCAGTTAGTGCCAAATGTATTTTGAAAAAAAAAATATATATATATATATATTTTGAAATAATGTGTGTGTGTGTATATATATATATATATATATATATATATATATATATATATATATATATATATATATAGATACATATTTTACATGTAATTGTTTTATGTATATATATATATATATATATATATATATATATGTATATATATATATATATATATATATATATATATATATATATATATATATATATATACACATACATACATACATACATACATATATACACACTTTTTCTGGCTGTGATTGCTTTTAGAGCAGGACTGTTCCATGTGACTCTATTAACATTTTAAATTGGATATTTAAATGGACGTTCTGTTTTGCTTTTTTACACACTGATGAAGGGCTAATCTCGAAAGCTTTGTGATTCTATATTTGGTTGGAATAAAATGCTTTTTATTGTCCCTATGTTTCCAGGTTTTGGATTTTTTTGTTACTGTTAACCTCCTGTATCCTAGTTTCCACTATTAAAATATATACATTTAAACAGTTACAATAGTGTATGTACATTTCTGTTCTTTTCCAGTAGAGCACACACTGGATGCATTTTAAATGCAAGCGTTTTGCAAATACCCTTTTCAACACACACGTCTGTACAAGCAGTTTGATATACACATGACATACAGTTCTAATACCTTTGTAACACAAGCATCTTACATAAATCATGTTGATATTCATAAATGACATATAATTATTTACAAAATTCCAGATAGCTGTGTGCTGGCAGTATTTCCTTTTGTGACTACAACCATCAGTGAATTGAGGTATGCAACAACCTATTCCTGTCCCACTAACTGAACTTGTGATCTCTGAGAGTAATTGCAGAGGACTAAAGTTCTGCTTCCAGTGCTAAGAGTAAATGTTCAGATTTTTCCATCTTCTTTTTCCTACTATGTGACCTTCAGCAAGTTACTTAACAAGGCAGAAATTTGGGGCTATTGGGAGTTTGAGTTAGACTCCCAATGGCTTCCTAGACTGCACGCATAGCAACTTTGTATGAATTTATATCTCTCTCTTCAGTAGATGTCACAACTATCATATTACTGTTTCTATGTTATGATTTTTCAGTCTAATTGCTGTGGTGGCTGTGGGTTTCAGTAAGTGTCCAAAAAAATTCTTAGCTTTTCAGTGCATGTTTATATTTTCTGTAATGTTTTTTTCCAATCATAATTGTAATGGTGACATGTTTAATATGCCAAACATTTGCTTTCTGCAGTGCATTTTTCCTGCTCCATTCCATTTTCATCCCACTCCCCACATTTTTTTAAACAGCTTTATTGACTTATCACTTGTGACATAGGGAAATTTACATTTATGCAAAAGCAATCAAACTGCATTAATAAAATAACATTAACAAACATACTTCACATGTATTGCTATATATCATATAATCTAAGCAGTATTGTATAAATTATTCAATTCCTGCCCCTTTTTTAAACAAGAAACATCTTTATGAAACCATCACTTACAACATAAGCAATCATACATTTATATAAATGAAAACAAACCACATCGACACAATCCTAGTTGCAAGCATTTTACATCACAAACCATACTGACACACTCCCAGTTGCAAACATTATACATCACTTATCTACCCAATCATTTTCAGTCATACATTACATAGCTCATTTAGGTCCTGCCTTCTTTTAAACCTCATTTCTCCTCTGTATGTATTGTCCCAATTCCCATGTTTTCCTATGTAGTTTGCTCCTACCCTTTTCTAAAGATCTCAATTCCAGTTTTGTCTCTGTTACTATATTCACTACTTTTAATATAGTTTGTTTAGATTATGATTTCCATTTTCTAGTAATTGCTTTGTCAGCCACCATAATTAGACACAGCAAGGCCTTACCATGTCTAGGCAGTTCCGATTCTGTATCATAGCTCAGAAAAGTCATCTCTCCCATCACATCAATCTGTCTACTCAGCATCTCGAACAGTGCATCCCGCGGGGAATCCTTAAAGTCCACCAACCCACTGCACTCCCAGAAAATATGTTCCCAAGTACCTCTTTCTTCTCCATCACACTGCCAACATTTGTTGTCTACCTGAGGAAGAATTCTCTGGAGTCTACTTCTGGTATAAAAATATTTGTGCAAACATTTCCAAGCAAAAATTCTAAATCTTCTAGATTTTTTTGCATATTTGGGAGACATGCATATATTCTCCCATTGTTTCTTTGTGAATTGCTTATCCAATCTCTCTTCTAAATCCTTTCTGACCTCCTCTGATTCTTATAGTTATGCAGTATTTTATATGCTCTATTAATTATTCCTTTTTTAATGGCAGCTTCTGTTTTTGATTCTACTAAAAACTCTACCAGTGCTGGTCTTTCATTTAGGACCTCCTATTTCTTTTTATTTGCCTATACTCTGATATCAATCCTTGATAGGGAAGGCAATCTCTGACTTGCAGTCCAAATAAATTATTGGCCTCTTCCCATTCTATTACTTTTCCTTCTCCAGTTATTTGCTCCCAATACCTTGGCTCCTTTGCCAGTTGTCTTCAATAAATTCCAGCACCCTCTTGCCTATTGTCTATATCCCTAATTGCAGTCATTCCCATCAGCAGAATCTCCTTTCTCCATTCCTTTGTTGGCTTAGTTCTTAGAATACTTTCTGCTACTTTATGGATATAATATTCTGTATGGTTATTGTTATTCTTCTTAAAGGTATGTATCCAAAATCCCAGTCGCTCCTTGTTTCTTGAGCTTCCCCCCCTCAACCTAGAGCTGATTACTGAATTTCCTGCGTGCATTTATTTTTAAAATTGTTTTTTTCTTAAAACTTGCATTTTATCTGTCTCTGGCCTAGCACTCAAGTGTGGGGTCATTTACTGCACTGTTCTAACTTGTTGATACTTGAGAACCTCTGCTTTCCTTAAAAAAAAAACAAAAAAACAAAAAAATCTTGCTTTTTTCCCACTTTTCAGAGATTTAAAAAAGTTCAGTTACAGATTTGCTGTTCTGAATTGTTTGTAAGTTTCTTGGAGGCCATTGTTTGCTTGAGCTAAAGGGAAGTCTCTGTGTTCATCAGTGGCAGTGATAAACATTGAGCAGCCTGCCTGCCCCTGTGGGAGTGGTTATTGCCTTGAAACTGTAGTTTTATTGGCCATTTTGGGTCAATTCCAAACTCCTTGATCTCCCTCTCTTAAAACCCTCTTTTCTTGGCGTTTTTGCTGCTTTTGCACATAAGCGCAACCGGCAGCACCGCCTAATTGGGTTTAAACTATTCCTGGCTCCACAAAGTCTGCTCTTCACTTTTTCCCTTAGAACTGCTCTATCTCTCAAATTAAACACCATATTCTCATTCTAAGGCCCCTCACTGGTCCAAATAAGTAATCTTACAAGTTAGCACTACTTACTCTTATACTCTCTATGATTACCTTGTCCCCTATTGGTCCGTTTTAATTCATTTCCCTATATTACTCTAGCACGTCCAAAGGTCAGTCAATGGTTTCCTCTCCAGTCCAGCTGGTGAATCTGGGAATTTTGAGGCAATGTTACAACTGTCTCATGTACACGGACAACCCTCTCCTCCTCCAAACAGGTTCAAATATATGTGAGAGATGCAACCATATAGCCAAACTGGAGGCTGAGCTCTCTCATCTCAAAACTAGTGTAACCAGTAAGGAGGAGAAGGTAACCTCACACAACACAATTCCAGTATCACACAGTCCCACCACAACAGCGAACCAAACACATAAAAACACAAAAACATACTCGGAGGCTCTAAATAAAAATCTACCTAAGCAACAGAGACCTCCAAAGCAGACATCCAAGCAAACGCTACCCCAAAACAAAACATGTACAACACATAGCACACAAAATCAGTGTGCCAAGCAGTCACAGCCCTTAAGTCTGAATAACACACCTGATACTCTTGTAATAGGTGACTCTATTGTCAGACACACTGACGTCCCGCTCACCAGGCTGAATAAAGAGAAGGTCACAGTGAGCTGCCTGTCGGGTGCTAGGATCTGCCACATAACGCAAGCACTAGGGTCACTCCAAAGCAAATACAAATATGACTCGGTGATTGTACATGCTGGCATGAATGACCTGAGACATACCTCCCTTGACTGCATGAAAAGAGACATAGAGGAGCTCTCTGATCATGTAGCCCAGGCTGGTATGACCCAGACCTTGAGCAGCATCTTACCCTCACCTAGAATGATGCCACAGTATAAAGACAAAATGATCGATTTTAACAATTGGCTAAAATTTTGGTGTCATTCAAAGGGGATCCAGTGTCTGTCAGCTTGGGATGACATGCTCGACAAGCCACGTTGGTTCGCTATGGACGGCTTGCACCTGTCACCCCTGGGCTTTCGGATATTGGCAAAGGCTCCTGCCACCCCCATACTGCTTATTTTAGGCAAGGCTCAAAAGTCAAACCCACCTCCATAGACAGCACAAGGAACAAGAAACTAAGGGTAATGCTGCTAAATGCCAGAAGTCTTAACCTCAAGATGCATGCACTCGAAGCTCTCCTCAGTATGGAGAATATCGATATCTGTGCAGTGACAGAAACCTGGTTCAAGGCTCTGGAGAGCACCCCAGCACTACCAGGTTTATACCTCATATCATGCTTTTCGGCCCCAAAACCCAGACCGAACCACAAAAGGAGGGGGAGTTTCCATATTTATCAAGGATATCCACACCTCCAGGTTAGTGGCATTGCACAAAGTATCGGAGACCATCCATGTGCAACTGACAGTGGGCAAGACTACTTTTCAGTTTATAGCATCCTACAGACCACCCTCTCAAAGTCAGGAATCCCACTCAGCTTTCCTGAAAACATTGGAGAACATGAAGATCTCTCCGAACACCATTATATTGGGTGACTTCAACTACCCAAACATAGACTGGGAGCATTACTCAAGCCCCATCACCTTAGCCCAAATGTTCCTGGAATTTATAAACTCAAATGATATGGAACAACTAGTCACCACTCCCACAAGAGGGGAAAACATACTAGACCTGATCATTACCAACATGGGGACTCTATGCTCCATACCAGAAGTATATCCCTCATTGGTAAGATCAGACCATAAATTAATTTCACTGGATATCTACATCCCGACCCCACCCCCAGCCCAGAAAACCACAGTAAAAAACTTCTCAAAAGCGAACTTCTCACTTCTCAAAACCGAAGTGGATTCCTTCAAGGCCCCAGGGCCAGTGGAAACTACGGCCCAAACTGCAGAATCCTATATAAACGCATTCTATGGACATCTCCAGGAATGCATGGATCATGCTATCCCAAACAAAATCAAGACCCAATCATCCAAAGACAGGAGTCCAGTCTGGTGGACCCCAGCCATAAATAAACTGTACAACAGAAGGAGGAAGCTACTACATGATAGAGCAAAATCCCTAAAAAGGAAGGCATCTCTGATCAGTACTAGCAAAAAATTACAATCCCTCATAAAATCCTCCAAGGCCAGCTTCGAGAGAAAAATTGCACAGGACACTAAAGACAATCATAAGGCTTTTTTCAGTTATGTTAGGAACCCGGGATGCAACTCCCAGACTTGTTCTGAGTTGATTCTAAATGACAAAAAATACACTGAACCCACAGACATCGCCAATATCCTGGCAGACAGGTTCAGTGCAAACTTCTCCACCCCCCAAAAGAGCAAGTATCTATCCTGGCAGAGTGCAGCCTCCCAAACATCTCTGATGCTCAGGTGAAGGCCACCCTCTCCAAAGCAAAAAACACTGCTTCCATGGGACCAGTTGGCGTCCCGGGTTGCGTCCTACATGAACTCCAAGAAGAACTAATCCCTCAAGTAAAACTGCTGTACAATCTCAGCCTCACTACAGGATATGTGCCCAAAGAATGGCGTGCAGCAACAGTGGTCCCACTCCACAAAGGTGGCCTCACGGACCCTGGAAACTATCGCCCCATAAGCCTGACTAGCCTAGTCTGCAAGGCTATGGAGAGGATCATCATGGAACTCATAAACAAAGACATTGGGGACCTACAGACACTAGATCCTACCCAATTTGGCTTCGTCAAGGGCAGATCCTGCCTTTTGAACCTGGTCGACTTCTTCAAAACAGTCACCAAGGCCATAGATGAAGGGAAGGTAGTCCACACAGCTTATCTGGACCTCGCAAAGGCATTTGACACAATACCCCACTCGGGCATCATAGATAAGCTATCCAGCCTAAATATAAACCCTTATGTCACAAGATGGGTCGCAAACTGGCTCAAAGACAGAACCCACAGAGTCAGAGTTGCTGGAGCCATGTCAGACTCGAAACCGGTCACAAGTGGCGTCCCACAAGGTTTTGTCCTGGACCTCTCTTGTTCGGTATTTACTTTTCTGAGGTACAGACCAATGTGGGAGGACTATGGCTCACCAAGGTCACAGATGACTGCAAACTGGGTGCCATAATCGACTCTCCAGCTGACACAAACATCCTTCAAAAAGGTCTTGCAGAGATGGATAACTGGTGCCAGAGCCATGGTCTAAAGCTAAATGCCAAAAAGTGTATAGTCATACCCTTTGGCAAAAACAATGTGCCCACAAATTACCACATAGGTGGTAACCCATTAAGTACAGAGAAAGTAATTAGGGATCTGGGGACCCAAGTTGATAGCAATCTCTCCTTTGACAACCACATTGCCAAAGTGGTTAGAAAGACCTTTTACATAGCCCACCTCATCATGAAAGGATTCACATCTAGATCAAGAGAGGTAATTGTGCCCCTTTATTCATCCCTCATCAGGCCCATCATAGAATACAATGCCCCCTTTGGGATGTATCTTACCCAACACCTGCAGCAATTATAAAGACCCCAAAAGTACCTCACCAGGAGGATCAAGGGACTCAAACAGATGCCATATGCTGCTCGGTTAAAAAAACTCCAGCTCTACTCAGTTGCATACCGCCTACTTCGAGGCAATCTATGCCTGACATATAAAGCTATGTCCAACCCAGAATTAATGGACATGCTCCACCTCAATAAATCAAAATCCCTTAGAACCACGCACTCGAGGGACTTGAACCTCAGCACAGAAATAAATAGAACATGCTGGAGGGACAGATTCATAACCCAGAGGCTCCCTTTGCTCTGGAATAGAATTCCAATTCATGTTAGGCAGAGTACCTCACTGACTCTCTTCAAGAAGAATCTTGATGAGTGGATGGGGGATCGTAGGTTTGTCCCGGGGATTACTTCCGTGTCACTATTAGACAGAGGCACAGTAAACTAAACTTTAAAAAGGGCACAGTATACTCAAATCAAGGGGTGGCGTAAGCCAAACACAATCGGGCTAGGCTTGTAAATGCCCCAGGGCAGATAGCCTAGTATGAACCTATGAACCTATGAACATCATCCCTTTCCACTTTGAATTATTTCCCACTTCCCACAGTTGACTATACCATATTACATTTCCTGTAGCATTCTCTTACTGAAGTACTCTTGCATTTGTTTGTCATCAGTGTATGTTTTCACCTTTGCATGTTTTTTCCCAGGTTACTGTTTGCCAAGCAGTTCTGAAATAATCTCATGTGAAATAGTGTGCATAGCTACTTCTTATTGCTATTAAAGAAAGCACTGACCACCCACTATTATTACTCTATCCCTGGCAAACTTCTCAATTGTTGGACTATAAAATGTCAATGATTTTATGGCTGATTACATGTTTTCTTTCTCACGCATCTTGACGTGCTGCAAGTATTTTTTTTACCCGAGTCAGCACAAGTTGAAGAAAATAAGGTTGACCATAATTTGATGAATAGTAGATGACTGTCCATAGTTCAATGAAAGTGCATCATTTTTTTTCAAATGGAGTTTTTTGTTGTGTAGCACACCAGACTCGTATCATCAACCCCCAATTTTTCCCATTTCTACATGGGGTTGGGGTGTCATGTCAACTGTTGTCATCTGTCTATTCAATGGCAGTCTCCTTTCTTCGACACTCATGCCAGGTAGTTGCAGATCTCCTCAGAGAATCCACCCACCTCTTTGTCGGACAGCCTTGTTGCCTCTTCTTTTCTTCCTGTCTATCCCAAATGTTGTTCACTACATTGTCTTTTGTTTTTCTGCACACATATCTGAACCACAGTAATCTTTTCTCTTTGACCTTTTCTGCAGTTGGGGCTACTTTGGCTTCTGCTGTTTTGTCCTTGTTTCTTCTATCCCACATTGTACTTCCTATCACCTGTCTCGCACGTCATCTCCATCATCTTTAGCTTCCTCAATGGCTCTGCCTTTACTGCCCAGGTTTCTGTGCCATACAGTAGTACTGCTCACACCACAGTTTTGTACATGTTAATTTTCAGCTTCTTTGGAGTTCTGTCATATACCGTACCTGACACACCCTGCCAGTTGGCTGCAACCCCTCTGATTTTAGCTGATGACTCATTCAGACTTCCCTTCTCCTCAACCACCCTTCCCAAATATTTGAAGCTGTTAACCTGTTCCACTATTTTCTCTTTTATCTCAGTTCTCTGCTTCTTCTGAACTCCACATTTGCTGCCAATTACAAGCGTCTGGCCTATTCAGTTTAATCATATGCGCCTTCAGTTTTGCATTCCATTCCACTTTACTCTGAAGTTCTTGCTCAGTCTGCCTGTAAAGCCACATTGTCTACATACAGCAACTTTGTTGATTTGTCCCCTCCGATCCATTTGCTAATGTAGTCCATCACCAGTATGAACAGCAGTATGCTTAGAGCTGAACCCTGGTGCACACCTACTCCAACTGAGAACCCCTCTGTAAGACAACACACTGTTCTTTCTTGAGTCATTGGGTCCTTGTGTATAGCTTGCACCAATTCTGCCAATGTTTATGGGACTTCAGACCACTGCAGGACTGCCCAAATCAGCTTTCTTGTGACAGTTCTGAAATGAAACTGAACTGTTTATTCCCCCATCTTACTTTCTACTGTTCTGCATATTTGTCACCCTGTCTAGAACTTTTTTGCAATGTGATAGAGGAGTTAGATACCCCTTTAATGCCCACAATTGTGAATGTCCCCTTTGTTCTTGAACAGTGGCACTACTCTGCTTAATTCTCCAGTCAGCTGGGATATGCCTTTCTCTCCACACTGCAGTGAATACCCTCAGCAGTCATTTCTCTCCTATTTCACCCAACATCCTTATATTTGCTGTGATCTCATCTGAGCCTGCTGCTTTCCCTGACTTAATTTTCCGTAGTGCTGTTCTTACTACTGCTATGGTGGGTTTCCCTCTTCTCTCATCATAGGCTGTGTCTGGGGCAGTAGAGCTTCGGTAGGGTATTTTTTATTCAAAAGCTGCTGAAAGTACTCCTTCCATCTGCCCTTGATGTGATGTAAGCTGGTGAGCAGGTGATTGTTGGCATCCCTTATGGAGGGTATCTGACTATCTTCTTTACCTTTCTGCCATTGCCTTGCAACCTGATATAAATTTGTGCCATTTATTGACTTTCCAGAAGCTAGTAGAGTACCTCTGGTGCCTTGTTCTTTGCGATTGCAACTCCTTAGCTTCTTTGTTAGCTAACCAGCATTCGTTCCTAGCTGACTCATACTTCAAAAACGTGTATTAGCACCGACGTACGTTAAGCGTTTTCAGTACAATGGTTTGGTGACTATCTTTTTTTAATTTCTCCTAGTCTTTTGGGTTTCTAATACCATGATGGGAATGGACTCCATTCCTAAGTCAAAAGTATGATTAAAGATCGTGAAATTAGTTCTGTTTCAATTGTTGATGTTATCCAGAAGTGCTTTTTGCAGTAATGACTCCTCATGCAATTCATATGAAGTTACATGTATCAGTAACATATCTAAGTATGACTGTAAATTCTTTTTTTACAAGACCCATTGCTGCTACTATTGTTAGAACTGTCTGGGTATCCTCTTTCCACGTTGCACTCATTTCTGCCTGCAAATCTGGTATTTTATGAGTTTGTGTCTCTCTGTACACGAGACACTACAATCACTGGTCTCTTCTGAAGTCCCCAAGGTCTTCGTCAGAGCTTGTGGAAAAAATCCGTAAGATTATGTATCCGACATCTTTGGATCTAAAACCTTCCTCGGATCTGAAGGTTTCAGCTCCAGTAGTCACATCCTCCTCACCAAAGACTTCAAATCTGGATCTGAAGTCCATTATGTCTCATAGGAGTTGTACACCTGATGTTAGACTCAAGCCTGTTTCACCATCTTTGTCTGAACAATTGATTGAGACTCTGAAGAAGCATTCCTGGCCCCCCTCTCAACAGTGTCTTCTATGTCCTCCAGACGTTTATAAGAGGCAGATGTTGTTAGGATGATATAAAAGTTTTTTCAGGGCTGAGATCCAGCTGGGGATCCTGCCAGCTCCTTCCCGTACTGGATCCATGAGTATACACTCTAACTCCATTCAATCTCCATCTTGGATCTGACCCATGGTTTCAGAGCCCCAGGATCCGAAATCCCCAAGAGGTTCAGTGCTGTATCCGAGGAAAGTTTCTTCCTACACTCTGTCTGCTTCCCTGATGGGTTCTGCTCCAGTACCCTTGGATCAGAATGGGTCTCTGCGCCGAAGAGTCAGCATCAGATCTGAGGGGGGTGGGTTGGATCCATCCTTACCCCTTGGAGCTTTGTCTCTAGACAGTTTGGATCTGATTCTCCTCTCAAGGCTCAGATCCATGGGTGGCTGTGATCACCTTTCCTCAGCTTTGGCTCTGAGGAGGTGGGTCTTGGCATCTCCTGGGCCCTTGGCCTTCAAGGTCAGAGAAGGGGATTTTTCTCTCCAGAGAGAACCATCATCTCTTATTTCAGATCCTACCCCTTTACTTCTATTGGTTCCAAGCTCTGAGTCAGTCAGGCCTATTCCATAGGGACAGCCAGTTCCAACAGGCCTCCAGACAGTTCCGGTAGAGGAGTTTTCCACTCTTCCAAAACCTGTCCAGAACACCCCACAGAATAGGTCCCTGGAAAAAGACATGTAAAAGGAGACACACAGACTCGCCCTTGGAGTCTGTAACAGAAGACACCAATTTTGATGAAGGAGAAGGATCCCCACATCACCTCCGGCTGACATATCCTTCAGAGATATTCTAGAGATCCTAAAGCAGAATGGTGGTTGGTCATCCCAAACTCCTCCTTCCAGAGTCTGTGCTCTTGAAGGCTTTTGTTTCTGGCCCATCTATTTCTTGGGTCACCCCCCAGTGGACAAACTAATTGACCTGGTTTCCCTCTGGGTGTGGAAGGAGCTGGATACTGTTGAGCTTATTCCCAAGTGCCCTGACAATTTATTGGCATCACCTGCAGACAGACCACACTGGAGCAAAGTCCCAGTTGACACTATGGTGGTGGTGGCAGCCACTAAGAAACAGATATCAGATCAGAGCTCTACTGTCAGTTCACCCAGTAGAGGGTTTAGAGCATTGGACAGATTTGGAAAGTGGGTGTTTGCCTCAGCTACCTTTGCACGGAGTTCACTTAACTATCTGGTGCATTGTACTAGACTTCAGAGAGATTTGACCAAGAACTTTCAATACTCTGTGTCCATGTCTGCTGAGGTTTTCAAGAGGACATACTCTCAACTGGCCACTCTTTTCTTCACATTCAATGCTTCGATAATATTAATCTCTAATATAGCTAAAGGTACCTCATGAGCAGCTGGTTCAGGCATCTCCTTAAGGAGATATGCTTGGATGCAACATTTTGACTTTGCAGAGCCTTTTAAGATGTCTTTTATTAACACCCCCATTTGATGGCACTCCCTTATTTGGGCCATTAGTAAAGGAAACGCTTACCCACAGCGAAAAAGATGGAAATACCTCGTCGGCTGTAGGGATCAAGTTTTCTACCCCCTTAGCAGACCTTCTGTATAAACCAGAGATGTGGTAAGAAAATGTGCTTCTGCAAATCTCAGGTTCCATTCCAGGATTTGTGTGGGAAAAATTCCTCCAGAGGCAGAGGGGGAAATTTTAATGGCAGACATCACCCTACAGGCAGAGGAGGCCCGCAAAACCAGGGTGTACTGTCATATCAAAATAGACAGATGACCCAGAAGACATTTCCGCTTTCAGCTGGGAGCCAGTCAGTACCAATTCAGAGCTGCCCTTTAGACTCGCCATAACTCCCAAAATGTTTACCAAATGTATGGCAGTAGTTGCAGTTTGATTGAGACTGAAGGAATTCCAGGTGTTTCCGTATCCAAATGACTGGCTTCTAACCGGCCCATCCAAGCATCAGCTTCAGCATGCCAGGGACTATTTCCGACTCCTTGGGCATTATGATAAACATCTCCAAATCAAAATATGCTCCAGTTTAGAGCCTGGAATTCATCGGGACAATTTTAAGCACATCTACACAAATAGCATCCTTACCTATCCATCGCATTACTTTTATCAGGAATCCAGTTCAGGCTATTCTCTCTTTCATCTCTCACAGCAAAATTAGTGCTTCAAGCTCTGGGATTAGTTACAGCTGCCATAGTGCTACTTCCTCTAGCTTCTTTACGCGAGTTCTCCAGTGGACTGTGGCTGTACAGTAGTCCATTTTACATCAACCCCTATATCTTCAAGTAAAGCTCACCCCTGTTTGCAAGTGACACATTCACTGGTGGATACAGTTGGATGATTTCTTTCTGGGCAGACCTTTTGTACTTCAAACCCAGTAGAGACAGTGAGTACAGACACTTCTCAACTGGGGTAGGGGGAGGGCATTTCTTGGGAAGAGCTCTCCAAGGCTTGTGGTCCCCCCAAGAGACCAAGTTGCATATCTGTGTCCTAGAGATAAGAGCAGTTCTTTTATCATTGCAGGCATTTCAAGATGCCCTTCCCTTGGGTAGTATTGCAGTTCAAACTGACATGACTAGTTTGGTACATCACCAAACAGAAGAACCCAGTCTTACCCCCTTTGCAGAGAGGCCATGAGGGTTTGGGAATGGGCGATCTCTTCAGACTGCTTTCTTATTGTGATGCACATCCCGGGGAGAGCCATTGTGATTGCAGACAAACTAAGCAGATCCATTCTGATGCCTCATGAGTGGTCTATCAATCAGTCCATAGTGAATATGATTTTCAGACATTGGGGTCAATTTTACTGCAACCTATTTCCCACTACTCTGAACAACAAAAACAGCAAGTACTTTGCTCTGATCCCCCCTCAGGGGAAGTCACCATGAGATGCTTTTCTTCATGCTTGGCCCTCTGGTCTCCTTTATGCTTATCCTCCTCTTCCTGATTCCAAAATTTTTGCAGAAAGAAAGGCTGAAGAGCTCCGTAATCCTCATTGCCCCATCTGGCTTAGGCAAGTATGGTTCCCCTTTCTGTGTGTAGATCAGAGTGTATGTGCTGTGTCTTTAAGAAACATATCAAGGACTGAGCGGGCTCATATAAATACCAGGCACATGCTATTCCTAGTGCCATTTTGAGAATCCAGCCAGAGTGAGCATATATGATTGCAATAGTTAGTTTGTATACAAGTTATTTAAGTTAAAGTCAGTAAACTTCTATAGTGATGTGTCTGTATATAATAAAGCTGCTTGAACAGAACCCACAAAGACTCTTCTATTGTGTCCAAAGTAGGAAAGTGACATGGTGTCAGAACTGGGATTGCAGAGACTGATATTCGGAGCCATGAAGTGCAGCGATGACAGTGAAGGTAAACTAAGAAACAAGCATGAATAAGAGCCAGAAAAGAATCAAAAGTAATGAGAATTTGTACAAACTGTCTATTTTATAAAAAAAGATAAAAATGGAGTATTACAAGGGCAGAAACCACATTATTAAACAAGCAGGAGGCACAAAAGGTTTATTAACTAAGGGAAATGTTTAAAATAAAGATATTTGATGAAAATGATTATCAGAAAAGCAAAACAAGTGTGTTAAAGGCAAAATGAGTGTGTTTAAGGTAAAACAGGGATGTTTAGAATAAAACTAGTACAAGAAAAGTACAATGGGCGAGCAAAACGAACATCATAAGGGCAAAAAGGGTACATTAAGCATAAATAAAGCAAGGTGACTGAATGCTTTTTGGCAAAGTGCTGTGTTTTGGCATATCTACAACTTCGTATTGTGTTAAGGGCATAACTAGATTTATTCAAAGTATCTCAAAGTATGTAAAAGTGCCTACAGTGTGTGCTATTACTGTGCATGTATTTAGAAGAGTTTATTTGTGTGTAAAGTGCAACTATTTTGTGAAGTGCAGTCAAAGTGTAGCCATTTCGAAAAGTTTCTTGTGCTGGGTGTGTCTCTTCACAAAGTGCTGCCATTATAGAGTTTTTTTGCACTGTAAAGAATTGCCTAGCAAAGTACTACCATTTTGGGGAAATTTCAGTGTGCTGTGTACAGTTTCTTCATAAGGTGCCATTACTTTGAAATGTTATTAACTGTGAGCTGCACTTGCCCAGTTCATTCACATCATGCAGTTATTTGATATGTTTCTTATACTGATGAGGTGATTTTCTTGCAATATAGTAGTTTTAAGAATATTACAGTGCCCAAGACTTATTTTGCAAAGTTCAGTTACACAGAGGGTTATTGTGCTTTTGGGAAGTTACAAGTATTGACAAACATTTCTGGCACGTGTGTTTGTGCATATTTGCAAAACCCTTCACTGGTTTGTATTAACATGGCAGATGGATTTTGAAAGCCCTTACCACTTGTATTTGGATCAGAATATTGCAGAGAATTGAAGAATATTTGAGCAAGAGTACAATATTGTTATACAAGCAGCTTATTCAGATAAAGATGCACGCACCACGGCTTTCATTTTGCTAAACCTAGCTGTGTCAGAGGCCGTAGAAAGAGAGCCTTCATTTGTGTATGCACCAGCAGTGTATGAGGGAGATGATGAAGTTCGTCATACTGTTGTACAGACTGAATCAAGGGAAGACCCTGAGTGTTTGAAGCGCAAGTTCAGAGAAATGTGTAACCCCCAGACAAATATTACATTAGAGGGGCATTTGTTTTACACCAGAGATCAGAAACCAGGGGAAACTTTTGCAGCGTATATAACTAAACTGAGAAACAAAGCCAAAATGTGTCAGTTTGGTGACTTAAAAGATGAGTTAATAAATGACAGGCTCGTGTGTGATATTAGCAGTGCTGCTGTGAGAAAGACTTTGCTTTGTAACAGTGATTTTTAATGTAAAGTAAAGCCATTGGGGTTTGTGAAATCCATGAGGTGACAGAAAAACACACAAGTATGTTTGCAAGTGACAAGAGCATGGTTTCAGCAGGCTCCTGAGCAAATGTAGATAGCATGCAACATGTGGCAAATAGAAGTAGGCCTAAGTACATGGCAGATGCAGCCCCTGCTGGCTCACCACCTAGCTTTCCAGCAAGTTCTAGGATCAGTTCACTTAAAGGAGCATCCTTAGTTTAGTACAAGTGTGAATCAGCAAAACCCAAGTCCATCTTTGTTGTTAATTATCACAATTGTGGTGCCAATCATGAGTCTAAAAGAAAGAAATGCTTAGCGTTTGGTCAGCAGTGTCACAAGTGTAAAAAATTGAACCACTTTCAAAAGTTTTGCAAATCAAGTAAACCCCACAGAGTTGTAAAGAAAGGTCACACAAAAAAGCAAGTTGATGAAGTAGACTGCAATTCTGCTTTCTGTGTAGATGGTGCATCAGTAATTGGTGAGAGAGCTGATACAGTGAATTTATTGGCAAAGAGCAAAGTATTTTATATAGTCCAGATCAATGGTAAATCCATAGAGCTTAAAGTAGACACTGGTTGGTTCAAAGTGTAATGTTATGTCAGCAGACACATTTGCTAAAGTGAGAACTAATGAGCAACTCAATGTGGCCAGTAGTGTGAGACTTGTTGCTTATGGAGGGGAAGAAATTCAAACCAAAGGCTCAGTGATACTTGCATGTCATTTGGCCAAGAACTGTTAGCTTGTTACTTACTCTATGTAGCTCGAAGACCAGTACAGTCTTTATTGGGTCTCAGATAGTTTGAGAATGAATCTTTCTTTTAATAAAGAAGTTCGTCACATAAGTGTATCTCTTAGTTCCAATTTTTCTGAAGCCATTTTCTCAAAGTATGCTGAAGTTTTCGATGACAAGTTGGGCAAACTTCCAGTTGTATATTCCATGAAGTTAGACCCAGAGGTCACTCCAGTAGTCAGACCAGCAAGAAGAGTTCCGATAGCTATGCAGGGGCAATGTTAAGGCTCAGTTGGATAAAATGGTACAGCAAGGTTCAGTTACATAACCAACTAAATGGGTGTTGTCTGTGGTAGCAGTTCACAAAAAAGGCTCAGATGAAATCAGAACATGCATTGACCCAAGAGATTTGAACAAAGCACTGAAAAGATTGCATCATCCAATGCATACAGTCAGAGGTCACAGCTCTTAATACCGAATGCCACCGTTTTTTCTGTTTTGGATGCAAAACGTTTTGGCAAGTGATGCTTTATCACAAATCCTCATTACTAACCACTTTTGGTACCCCATTTGGCAGATACAGATTCCTTAGAATGCCATTTGGAATAAATTCTGTAAGTGAAGTCTTCCAGCATGCAATGGAGCACATTCGTTTGGTTATCCTTGTGCCAGAATAGTAGATGATTTATTGGTTGGCGGCAGTGGTGAAGCAGAGCTTGACAGAAACCTAAAGAGAGTTCTAGACAGAGCATGTGAAATAAATTTGAAGCTCAGTCCTCTCAAGTGCAAATTCAGACTACCAGAAATTGCATATGTAGGTCATTTGTTTACCAGCACAGGCTTGAGACCAGACCCGACCAAGCAGGCAGCTATTCTTGAAATGTCAGCACCAAATAATAATCAAGCTCTACATCATTTCCTAGGCATGGTCAACTGTTTCGGCAAGTTTATACCAAACTTTAGTGAGTTGACAGCACCTTTAAGAGAGCTGACACACAAAAATGTCACATGGTCATAATTAGAACAATACCAGAAGGCATTTGAAGACTTTAAGCAGAAAATTGCCACCCTACCTACATTAAGATACAATGATAAGAATTAAACCAGTTAGTCTTTCTTGTGATGCTTCAAAATTTAGTCCTGGTGCAGTTAGACTTCAAGAGGGCAGACCAGTAACCTGTGCATCTAGAACACTTACCCAAACTGAAATGCAATATGCTGAAATTGAGAAAGAACTTTTGGCAATAGTATTTGCATGTTCCAAGTTTCATGATTATATTTATGGTTGAGCTATTCAGATTGTTACTGACCACCAACCTCTAGTTACTATTCTAAATAAGCCTATGCATTCTGCTCCAGTGAGACTGCAAAGAATGATGCTTAAATTGCAAAAGTACAATTTCAAAATGCTCTATATGAAAGGCAAACTACTCTATCTGGCTGATACCTTATCCATATCGCTCAGAAATACGATGGAACAACTTGACACAGAGAATTTTGACTTTGACGTGATGGCAGTGCATAATTCTTCTACCACTAGGCTTGATAAGTTGAGAGATCACACAAAGACTGATACAATTTTGCAAAAACTCAATCACTACATTAATTTTGGATGGTCAGCAAAGCAATCTAGTGTAACACCTGAAGTGCAAACCTATTTTCCTTGCAGAGATATGTTGATGGAAGATGGCTTTATTTTCAAAGGTCCTAAAATTGTTGTCCATGCTTCCTTATAACAAGAATATAAAAAGAAAAAAAAAAAACACACCAAGTTCAAAAATAGGGTTAGCGCTTTCGTTTACTAATTAAGCAAACTTCTTCAGACAACTGGCAATACAAAAATTCACAACTTAAATAAACTATCATATCATGACATCACTATACAAAACAGTAGGTCAAGCCTCCATTTAAAGAACCCACATACCCAACGTGTTTACACATTCATCAGAATAGAGTAATAACCCTAACAGTACATATATATTATATAAATAAATCTTAATAACAAAGAAATAAACATACATTTATATAAAAACATTATATTATCTTGTCAAAGCCCTCAATTTTAAAATACCTTTAAAAGAAACAGCATCATTTAAACCTGGGGCTGTGACTGCATTCAATTTCACTTGCCAAATCAATTCTTTCTCATCTAATTTCAAATCAATTGAACCTCCCCCTTTCATTGTCCAAAACTTTTTCCAATACTAAAAATCTAAATTCATGTGAGGGGTAGTACTTAATGTGTCTGGCAAGGGCATTATTCAGATTCAATTTCCCAATTGCATAAACATGCTCGTAAATCCTGTTTTTTAATGGTCTCTCGGTACGACCCACATAGAAAGCTGGACAGCAACTGCATAATCCCAAGTATACCACTTCTTTGGTATTACAATTAAATTTACCCCTAATAGGGACTGTTTTATTTCCAATAACAACATGATTAGTAACTTTTATGTATTTACACCATCTGCACGACTCACATTTGGACATTCCACAATGGAGGGCATATACTTTTGGTGGGCCCTATTTCAAGCAGCATTTTTAAATTCCTACCTCTCCTAAATACAAATTGAGGTAACTCGCTTACATTATTTTTAGTAAGGTTGTCATCCACAAGGAAGCACCAGTTTTTGTTAATAATTGATTTTAACAAATATGCATCTACAGAAAATGTAGTAATAAAACTAATTTTAGTGTTTTCATTCATTAATACATCTGTAATTGGTTCACACCTTCCTTCTTGTGAGGGACTAATACTCATATTCAAATGGTCACCATCATTCAACTCCTCACTTAGCTCTTCCATGGAAGACAGCAGTGGTTTAAAGAAACCAATTAGGCGTTTCTTGAGTACTTCCTTAATAAGGTTATCCACTAAAGACCTAGGGTATCCATGCTTTAAAAACACCCCCCTCAAAAGATTACATTTGTCTAGGAAGTCTTTCTCCAAGGTGGTCATTCTAGCCGTCCGCACTAATTGACCCTTGACCACACTTCTCTTCTGGGAAAAAGGGTGGCAGCTAGAAAAATGCAAAAATGCATTCGAATAGGTTGCTTTCCTGAATATTTTAAAGATGTGTTGTTTATCAGAACCAATTTTAGTCAATTTTATATCCAAATAGGAAATACTAGTGGGTTGAAATTCCCAGGTGAAATGTAAAAAGTCAGTAAATTTAGTAATATGTTCAATGAACATTCTAGCTGAATCAATTTCACCTCTCCAAAGGATAAATATATCATCCAAATAACGGGTGTACCATGTGGCCCTCTCCAAGAACATATTGTCCTTGAACAAGTAATGTCTCTCCCAGTAGGCCATAATGGCATTAGCAAAAGTGGCCCCACATGGAGAGCCCATGGCAACATCCGTTTTCTGTAAATAGTATTCCTTATTGAACAGAAAATAATTATTTTCCAATATAAGTTCTAATAAATAAATAATAAGATCAATACTGGAACCTTCCACCTGGTGACTCAAAAGGAATTCCCTTACCCACTGACATCCAATGTCCTGAGGAATGACTGTATAAAGATCACGGACATCAATAGTCAGGAAGTTCACATCCTCAGAAAATTGAATGCAGTCACAGCCCCAGGTTTAAATGATGCTGTTTCTTTTAAAAGTATTTTAAAATTGAGGGCTTTGATAAGATAATATAATGTTTTTATATAAATGTATGTTTATTTCTTTGTTATTAAGATTTATTTATGTAATATATATGTACTGTTAGGGTTATTACTCTATTCTGATGAATGTGAAAACACATTGGGTATGTGGGTTCTTTAAATGGCGGCTTGACCTACTGTTTTGTGTAGTGATGTCATGATATAATAGTTTATTTAAGTTGTGAATTTTTGTATTGCCAGTTGTCCGAAGACGTTTGCTTAATTAGTAAACAAAAGCGCTAACCCTATTTTTGAACTTGGTGTGTTTTTTTTCTTTCTTTTTATTTAGTTTTCAGTGTTTGTTTTTTGGTTTGGTTTTATAACAAGAATATATCCAGATCTTGCATTGTGGTCACTCAGGTGCTGCATCCACTAACAGTAGAGCAAGAAAACTAGTATTTTGGCCTTCATTACTGAAAGCCGTTGATAAAGTACTTTCTTCTTTTTTTTCCCCAAACATCTTTATTAAATTTACACAAATGACAAAGGCAATCTTACATTTATATAAATGAAAAACATACAAAATTATATCACTTTAGTTGCAAACAGTTTGCATCACAGACACCACTGAAACAACTGTAGTTGTAAACATTATATATCACTTATAAACCTTCCAGTAATTGTCAGTTAAGCATTATATAGCTCATTCAAATCCTGCATCTTAAACCTCGTTCCTGCTCTGCATATATTGTTCCCACAATTCCCATTTTTTCCTGTGTAGTTTGCTTCTTCCCTTTTCTAAGGAGAAAAAGTACTTTATTTTTGTTCAGTATGCAGTAGTACTAGACCGCATTTGCAAAGAGAACCACTTCAGGTAAGTCAAGTTCCTGAACTACCATGGTCAATAGTAGCCACTGAGATCTTTGAGTAGGACAATCAACACTACTTAGTATTGGTTATCTCTTATTTGAATTGGTTTGAGATTGACTTAGGTTCATAGGTTCATATGTTCATACTAGGCTATCTGCCCAAGGGCATTTATAAGCCTAGCCCATAGTTATGTGGCTTTCTCCACCCCTTTAGTTTGAATAAAAACTATGCCTATCATTTTGCTGTGCCTCTGTCAAGCAGTGACACTGAAGTAATCCCTGGGGTATATCTGCAATCTCCCATCCATTGGTCAAGATTCCTCTTGAACAAGGCCAGAGAGGTGCTCTGCCTCACATGTACCGGGATTTTGTTCCACAGCATAAGGAGTCTCTGGGTGATGAATCTGTCCCTCCAGCACGTTCTATTTATAACCGTGTCAAGGTTTAAGTCTCCCGCCCTTGTGGTTCTGAGGGATCTAGATTTTTTGAGGTGAAGCATATTCATCATATCTGGGTTTGACATGGCCTTATATGTCAGGCACAGGTCACCTCTGAGCAAGTGGTATGAGACTGAATAGAGATGGAGTTCTTTCAGTCGGGCAGCATAAGACATATTTTTGAGACCCTTTATCCTTTTGGTGAGGAACTTTTGGGGCCTTTCAAGCTGCAGCAGGTGTCTGGTCAGATACATTCCGAACGGGGCATTGTACTCAATCATAGGTCTAATGAGTGATGAGTACAGGGGGATGATGACCTCCCTTGATCTAGATGTGAATCCCTTCATGATCAGGTGGGTGATATAGAAGGTTTTCCTAACTACTTTAGCAACATGAGTGTCAAACGAAAGGCTACTGTCAACCTGGGTCCCCAGATCTCTGATGACTTTTTCTGTGCTCAGTGGATTGCCACCTATATGGTAGCTAGGGGTAACCTTGTTTTTCCCGAAGGGTATGACTATGCATTTTTGGCGTTTAACTTCAGGCCATGGCTCTGGCACCAGTTATCCGTTTCTGTGAGGCCCTTCTGGAGGATATCTGTGTCAGATGTGTTTTCGACTATGGCCCAGTTTGCAGTCATCTGCAAACTTTGTCAGCCATAACCCTCCTGTGTTTGCTTGTACTTCAGAAAAGTAGATGCCGAACAAGAGTGGACCCAGGACTGAGCCCTGTGGGACACCACTTGTGACAGGCTTTGAGTCTGACATGGCTCCAGCAACTCTGACCCTGTGGGTTCTGTCACTTAGCCAGTTTGCAACCCATCTTGTGATGTATGGGTTTACATTCAAGCTGATGAGTTTTTCGATGATACCTGAGTGGGGTATTGTGTCAAGGCCTTTGCCAGGTCGAGGTAGGCTGTATGGACTGCCTTTCCCTCATCAATGGCCTTGGTGACTGTCTCGAAAAAGTCAACCAAGTTTAAGAGGCAGGATCTGCCTTTGACAAAGCCAAACTGGGTTGGATCCAAAGTCTGCAAGTTCCCTATGTCTTTATTTATGAGTTCCATTATGATCCTCTCCATGGCTTTGCAGATAAGGCTTGTCAAGCTAATGGGGCGGTAATTTCCAGGGTCTCTGGAGGCACCGCCCTTATGAAGTGGGACCACAGTCGCCATGCGCCACTCCTTGGGTACGTATCCTGAGGTGAGGCTAAGATTAAACAGCTGTCCTAACTGTCGGTTTAATTCCTCGTTGAGTTCATGAAGCACACAGCCGGGGACACCATCCGGTCCCATGGATGCTGTGTTTTTTGCCTTAGTGAGGGCAGTTCTCACCTGGGCGTTGGAGATGTTTGGGGGGCTACAATCCTCTGGAATAGATATCTCTCCTTTTGGGGGGGGGGGAGAAGTTTGCACTGAACCTGTCAGCCAGTATGTTGGCAATGTGTGTAGGTTCAGTAGTTTTCACATCATTTTGAACTAATTCTGAGCATATCTGGGAGTTTCCTCCTAGGTTTCTAACATAGCTAAAGAAGGCCTTATGATTCTCTTTAGAGTCCTTGGCGATTTTTCTCTCAAAATTTGCCTTGGATGATTTTATGAGAGCTCTTAGTTTTTTACTTATAATGATCAAAGGTGTCTTACCTTTCAAGGATTTTGCTCTATCTTGTAGTAGCTTCCTCCTTTTGTTGTAGAGCTTGTTTATGGCTGGGGTCCACCAGACTGGACGCTTGCCTTTGGTACAGAGAGTCTTAGTTTTGTTTGGGATTGCCTGATCCATGCAGTCCTGTAGGTGCTGGTAGAAGGCATTTGTAAGTGATTCAGCAGTTTGAGTAATGTTTACCACTGGCTCAGGGGCCTTAAAGGAGACCACACTAGTTTTTAGAAGTGTGAAATCGGCTTTTGAGAAGTTTTTCACTGTGGTCTTTTTGTTTCAGGTGGGGCGGGATGAGGACCTCCAGCGAGATTAGTTTATGATCTGATCTCACCAGTGAGGGGTATACTTCCAGTGTTGAACATTTTGATCCCATGTTCGTGATGATGAGATCAAGTATGTTTTCTCCTCTTGTGGGGATGGTGACTAGTTGTTCCATGGCATTTGAGTTTATGAACTCCAGGAATCTTTGGGTTAGAGTGTTCGGGCTTGAGTAGTGTTCCCAGTCTATATTAGGGTAGTTGAAGTCACCTAGTATGATGGTGTTTGGAGATACATTTATCCCTCCAATGTTTTCAGGAAGGCCATGTGAGGTTCCTGAGTTTGAGAGGGTGGCCTGTAACATGCTACAAATTGCAGAGCAGTCTTGCCTATGGTTAATTGCACCTGGATGGTCTCCGATGCATCGTGCGTTGCCACCAACCTTGAGGTGTGGGTGTCCTTTATGAATATGGACACCCCTCCTTTCTTGGTGTTGTCCGGATTTTGGGGCCGGAACGCATGATATGAGGTGAAACCTGTTAGTGCTGGGGTGCTCTCAGGAGCCTTGAACCAGGTTTCTGTCACAGCACAGACATCGATGTTCTCCATATTGAGAAGGGCCTCGAGTCGTGCATCTTGAGATTGAGACTTCTGGCATTGAGCAGCATTACCCTTAGTTTTTTCCTTTTGGTGTTCTAGGGTGGTAGGTTTAGAATTTGAGCCTTGCCTAAAAAGGCACTATGGGGGTGGCAAGAGCCTTTGCCAATATCCGGAAGCCCAGGGTGACAGGTGCAAGCTGTCCCTTGGAAGCAGCGTGGCTTGTCCAGCATGTCATCCCAGGCAGACAGACATTGGATCCCCTTTGAATGACACCAGAATTTAAGCCAATTATTAAAGCTGATCATCTTATCTCTGTATTGTGGCATCATTCTAGGTGAAGGTAGGATACTGCTCAAGGTCAGGGTCATACCTGCCTGGGCTACATAATCAGAGAGCTCCTCGATGTCCCTTTTCATGTAGTCCAAGGAGGTACGTCTCAGGTCGTTGACACCAGCGTGGACAATGACTGAGTCGTACTTGTACCTGCTGTTGAGAGACCTGAGTGCTTGCGTTATGTGGCGGATTCTAGCGCCCGACAGGCAGCTTACTGTGACCTTCTCTTTACTCAGTCTGGTGAGCGGGACGTCAGTGTGTCTGACTATGGAATCACCAATGACAAGTGTGTCTGGCATTTTGTTTGGCCTTAAGGGCTGTGACTGTTTGACACTCTGACTGTGTGGTCTATGTGTTGCATGTGTTGGGTCGTGAGGTGGTAGTTGTTTGGATGTCTGCTTTGGTGGCCTCTGCTGTTTTGGTAAATTTTTGATCAGAGCCTCCGAGTATGTCTTTGTGTGAGTATGTGTATGATTTGAAGTTGTGATGGTACCATGTGTGACTGGGTATGTATTGTGTGTGGTTACCTTCTCCTCCTGTCTGGTCTTGCCAGTCCTATGTTGAGAGAGCTCAGCCTCCAGTTTGGCCGTATAGTTGCATCTCTTGCATGTATTTGTGTTTTGTGGGAGAAGGAGAGGATTGTCTGTGTACATGAGGCAGTTGTAACATTGCCTCAATATTCCCGGGTTCACCAGTTGAGCTGGAGAGGACACTAGCAACTGATCCCTCGACATACTAGAAGTAGTAGATAAAGAGACTTTCAAAGGACTCTGGGGGAAGTGGGTTTTAGGCTGGTGGGGTACTATCTATAATAAGAGTGCTTTATCAAGGTGCAAGTACTGTAGGAGTAAGTGCTAGGCTTTACAGATAGAGAATAGTCTACTTGGGAATCAAGTAGAGATGAACTTTTCAGTTATAGGATATGCTGGTTAGATCAGCAGTACAGCTCGAGGAAGGTAGTTTTAAGGGAAAATTGGAAGAGTGGAATTTAGATGGCCCAAATAGTTTAACCTTGTTTAACCGCCACTGCTCTTGTGTGCAACAGTGGTAACTCCGTGCTAAATCGTGCTTACGCGCGTTTAGCGTGTTTTATAGCAGGGGGCTGAAGGGAGCTAGGAATTAGCCCAAAACGACCAATGGACTACTAGTTTCTGGCTGAAACTTCACCAAATCAGACAAAAAGGCCGCTCAGTGCTTCCCACTCCCACTGGTAAGCAAAGAAACTTCCCCCCTTCCTAATAAGGCAATGGATCAGTAACAGGAACTAAAAACAAAGCCCAGGGATCAGCAACTCTGAAACTGGACTACTCTAGTTCAGTAAGGCGGGAAAACAAGAGATTTTTTTTGTTTTATTACAGAGACAAGGAAAAAACAGACAGTAAATGCTATAAATGCTGTAAATCGGCTAGCGACTTTAGTGTGTAGCCTACAGAAACAATTTGCAACAATTAGTAACTTAAAGTGCAATAAACAGTGTAAAATGCAGAAATCACTTAAAGTAGCAATAAAACAGGCGAAATGCAGTCGCTAGCTTAAATAACAGTGGGAAAGCCACAAAAAATACTTATATCTGGTATAAAGTCACTCTTTTAGCTCTCTGCTGCTTGGATCACTCTGCAGGCCACCACGAGGATCTGTGCTGAGTAGGTACAAGCTGGAAAATGCGTGTTTAGCGTGTTTTATAGCAGGGGGCTGAAAGGAGCTAGGAATTGGCCAGTCCACTACTTGTATTACTAAGTTGAAACATCATTTCTCAGTTCATGGTAGCCCACACAAAGTTATTTCTGACAATGGAACTCAATTTACTAGTCACTTGTTTCAGAAATTTGCAAGCGAATGGGACTTTGTACATGTTACTAGCAGTCTTGAATATCCACAGTCAAATGGGCTAGCTGAACATGCTGTGCAGAGTGCAACGCAATTACTTGAAAGGTCAAAGCTACTTCATGTCAGAAACATACCCCATGATGATATACTTGGCTCACCTGCTCAATGACTTCTATCCAGGCAAACCTCATCGACTCTACCTATTAGTTCTAATTTATTGAGGCCTAAAGCTAACAACAGAACCATCAAAGCTCAATTATTCAAGAAGCGTTCTATCCAAAAGTCCACTTATGATGAATTGAGCAGATTTCTTTGTCCATTGAGGAAAGGAGATACAATGAGAATGCAAACTGTGAAAGGTTTCGACCGGATTGGTCAAGTTACAGGCATATGTGCTGAGCTGAGATCCTACCTTGTAGAATCCGAGGGTGTGGAGTACAAGGGAAATCGCAGGCATCTTCTTTCTGTACCAGAATCAGCATTACAGCATTGTTCCTGTGATACAGACTCTAGATCTCAGAACAAATCAGACATTGTTCCCATCCCAGAGTGTGTTTCAACCTCTATTTCCATTCCTGAAGATGTTCGAAATACTTTCAAGGTTGAACATTCTGTAGAGACAGCTCCAGTTGCTAAACCTAAATCCCAATTTTGTCACATGATATGGTCGAATATCCAGGCCCAGTGTGAAATATGTAGCAACATGGACATAACTGTATATATGTACCTAGTCTTGTATAATTGCATGACAAAGAATTACTTGTAATATTTGCATGCCAAATAGATTCATAACGTTGCATGATCTATTTCCCAAAGCGGGAGGCTGTAGATCAGAGTTTATGTGCTGTTTTTAAGAAGCATATCAGGGACTGAGCATGCACATATAAATACTGGGCACCTGCTATTCCCAGTGCCATTTTAAGAGTGCAGCCACAGAGTGAGCATGTATGATTGCAGTAGTTAGTTTGTATACAAGTTATTTAAGTTAGTCAGTAAACTTCTATAGTGATGTGTTTGTATATAATAAAGCTATTTGAACAGAGCCCACAAAGAGACTTCTGTTGTGTCCAAAGTAGGAAAATGACACTACAGTCTCATCTTTGCTATCCTCTGTGGATAGTGGAACCCACTCAGGATCTTCTGTCTCACCCATTAGGGATTCATCATCCCAACATTTAGGCCCTCAAATTGACTGCATGGTTTCTCCACTTCCAGTAATAGACAGTCCAGGCTTTCTCCCCCAGTTTGTGACATTATTTTGGCTTCTCAAAAGGATTCTTCCAAAAAGGTTTATAGAAGCAAGTGGAAAAGGTTCTCTATTTGGGCATCAGATAAGGACATTGATCCCTTTTCTGCTCAAATTTTGACTATTCAATTTTTGACAACTCTTCAATGATGGTGCTAGCTTCTCTACAGTTAAACTTCAGTTGGCAGCAATTTCAAATTTTCACAGATCTTGTTCTTTAGCTTCATCTAGGTTATCTAAAGCTTTTATGAAAGACATTTTTCTACCAAGGCTTCCAATAAAAGATTCCCACACCTCCTTGGGATCTTAAAGTAGTACTTGAAAGGTTGACACAAACCCTTTGAACCTTCAAACAAATCTGACCTGAAATTTCTGTCATGGAAGACAGCTTTTTTGGTAGCTATTACTTCAGCTAAAAGAATTTCTGAACTCCAGGCTCTTTTGGCAAAAGCTCCTTACATTATTTTCCACAAAGATTGTTAGAGTTTGTGAATTGTGAATATAAGGTTGAAATTAATTCTGCTACAAATATATGAAAGATAAAGAATAAAATAAAAAGTTTGCTTTAATGTAGGAATATAGCAAAGCAATTTAAAAATGGCATTCATATTATATGACATAGCTCTGGCTGAAATAAGTGAAAAACAAAGAAGATATATTAATGAACACAATATATTTCCTGAGCAGTGTGTTTCCTTTCAGACTTTTGACAATGGACATGTTTTTATAGTATGTGTTTTCCTCAAGATACATGTTTGTCACAGTATTAAGAAAAGCTTGACGTAATTCCTCATAGATAAATGGACATGGCTTTTTATAGAATCATCAGAAAAAAGCCTAGAAAAGCAATTTTGGAAAGCAAGTATTATATGCTTTTCTCATGTTTGCAGAACAGTTTACATCCACGGTGGTGGTGCTGCGGTAGCATTGTCGCCTCACAGTAAGACACTGTCCGGTTCGATTCTCAGCTAGAGCGTCTTCTGCGTGGAGACGTGTGTATGGGCATACCTTCGTTGATGGTTGTGCGTCAGGGCTGGTAACTCGGCACGTAAAAATCATCAACCAATCATTAGCAGACTGGAGTTCCGCTGTGGCGACCCCTAACCGGGAAAAGCCGAAAGACACAGCAGCAGCAGAACAGTTTACAAATATCCATTAAAGGAGAACCGCACCCACAGACTGAAAAAAACATGTATTTCATCAAGTTTTGATATTTCCTATATTTTAACATCACTCTGGGACCATTTACAGTTTTTTTGAAATTTTTATACATAGTTTGATACTCTTACCACATGGGGGCTAGCATGTTGAAATGGTTTCTAAGTTTTACTAAGCCTCCTGCTATCCCACAATGCAGTGTTTGTCTCAAAACCATGACATGACGCAGGTGTCCCTGTTCCACAGTTGCTGTCACAGTATTCACTTAGCATTCATCCACTCTCTTTCTTCAATCACAAACTTTTTACAAAACAATGGTTGCTTTTCAGTGGCTAATTATGCTACAAGCAGCTGAAATTCCAAAGAACAGACTTTCAAAGTTTTTTTTTTACTGCAGCTTCTTGTTAGACTTGCTAATTTTTAAGTCTTTTGTTATCCTTGGCTTGTAGTTCTTCTATTCATCTTCCCTCCCCGTTCACACCACCTCCCTAGCTGTCAGAGAGCTGTAGGTAATTTGAGCTGCTTACTGCTGTGATTGACATTTCACAGCAGGAGACTTGAGTAATGGCCTGCTTACTTCTTATAGTCTTACTTTGACAGTGGGACATTTTTTTAGCTGCACTACAGCCTGTCATCAAATTGCCATCCATGCTCAATAGCACTTCAGGAGGCACTGTTTTTCAAGCCTTTTGATCTCCCATTCTCAGGCCTTCATATTGACTGTAGGTACCAAACATTTTTTTTTTCAAAACAGGTTTATTGTTTTAACATATAAGAGAAATATCATAACAATTTTATACAAGTAATTAAAAATAGGTATTATTATAATATTCAACAAAACAACTAAAGTATTTACAAAGACATCCACTACAATCAGATCAATTAATTAAACTAAAATACCATGCTATTGAAATTAAAATTTTTTTAACAAATTTTGTAAATTATCCCATACAATAAAATAAGATGTTTTTCTATTTGTTCTAGTCCTAAGTGTGTTTATTTCCATATGGCACACTATATTCATAACATTTTTAAATTCATTGAACGAAGGAGGTGTATCTGAAATCCAATTTCTAGTTATTATTTTCCTAGCCACTGCTAGAATAGACCATAACAAGGGAAGCTTAACCTTTTTAACACTTTGAGGTACAGGTGTGTTGAATAATATAAGAGATTTAGAAATAATGAAATTATCTGTAAAAGAGCCTGCAAAAATTCATTAATTGACTTCCAGTATTCTTTCAATTTTATACAGTCATAAAACATATGAGCCCAGTCAGCATTAATTTCTACATTACATCTCTTACATAGATTATCTTTATTATTTATTTTATTCATCATCAAAGGTGTATAAAAAGATCTATGTAAAAATTTCCATGTATAAAGTCTCCAGACAATGGAAGACGTAGTTCTATAAGCAGATTCCAATATATATTGTTTATCTTGTTGATTTGGTGGGTCCCCATTAATAGAAGTGAAATAATTCCAGTATGAATCTACACTGTAAAAGTTTCTTGTCTGATAACTTTATGTATGTATGAAAGTTTACCTTTATCAGAAACTTTATGTTGTAAATTTAATATCAAGTAATCAATCAGTGTTGGAATAGATTCTTTAACAGTTATAGACATTAAATCTATTTTATTAATGAGATGTTGTCTAAAGGTCTGAACCTCTAACCAGCAAGTTTCTCTTAGATCAAATTCTTGTTTTAAGAAATCTAGATTTTTAACTTTAGTATCAGATATCAACTGATACCAGTACTTTAGATCATTATCTATAGCTAAATGAGTTCCTTCAGAAGTAGATGACAAAAGCATACCCTGAGTATACATTATAGGAAATACAATAAAATTCCATTCCCTATACTTAGGGTGCATGAATATAAAGTTACGATAACTAATAATAATATTTAATGGGTAACAAACCATATGTTTAGGTGTAATAGGTGAAGTACAAAATTCCTTTAGTAACCATAACATGGAGTTATTTACAATCATATTTTTATGTGTTAAGGAGATTTTCATGGAGTGTATACTAATTAGCTCCCAATAATCTTTCCATTTTGTGACATATGA
>NC_056733.1:1413943991-1413958991 GCF_019279795.1 Protopterus annectens
CATTCTACAGGTTATTACAGACTCTATGTAAGTGAAATCAAGCCCAAAATTATTAATAAGTAACAAAACTCAACATTTTTGTCCCAACTCAACTCCTATGCAAATCTTATTATTTACTGTGTCTATATGATCAAAAGCATTTCTATATATTAATAAAGAAAAGAAAAGAGATTAGAAAGTAAAAGGGTGTAAGGCAGAAATAAAAAAAATATAAGAGAAAGCTATAAGAAGTATATACAATAGAGTGTTACTTACTGTTTATATTAATAGAGTTAAAAATAAAACATATTATTTACTATTATTTAGTTCTAATTATTATTAGTTAAAGCATGACAGATTATTTACAAACAAGCATAAGCAGTGTAATCAAGAAAGTATAATTAGGAATAACATTTGAAGAACATATAAACTTTTAAAGGAAAAAAAAATGTATCAAATTACTGACCTTATTTTTCCTCTTCAGAAAGAGAAACAAGTTAAATCACAGCTTGCCATTAAATCTCCAGATATTTTGACTAGTTATGAAACAAAACATTTATTTGCACACAGAGAATAACTTTGATTAAATCTTTTTCAAAATATTTGTTGCTTCTTAAAAATGCAGGAACTATATTTAAAAGGATTAATAATAAAATAAAATGATGAGAGAGAAAAAAAAACATAGTACAAATCATTTGTTTTTTAGTCTCTTCTTCTTCTCTGAAGTCTTCCATGAAGTTTCAGTTGCCAGTCTCTTTAACGAAGGACTAGCCCATTCCATTTCTTCTATTTTTTCCAAAATCTTATTTTTTTGATAAACAGTAAAGCAGAGTCTAAGTCATCGAAAATTTTAGGACCATCAGGAAGGAAGATTTTAAGCTTGGCAGGAAACAGAAGGTATGTTTTAAACTGTGCTTTTTAAGCTCCCTTATTAGTGGCAGAAAAACTTTTCTTTTAGCTAATACCATGGAAGAATAGTCATTGTCAAAACGCACAGTTGTTTCATTAATCTTAACAGGAGCTTTAGCCCAAGCAGATTTAAGAACCATCTCTTTATCAAAGATTATAGAAATCTAACTATAACTGATCTAGGATAGTTTTTGTTAGAGTTAGTATTAGCTATAGATCTATGTGCTCTTCGATACCAAAAGAGAATGCTTCTGGTAAATCTAAAGTTTTAGGGAGCCATGTTGTTAAAAAAGAAGTAATATTGTTACCTTCAATATTTTCTGGCAGTCCAAAAATCCTAATGTTATTGCGCCTAGATCTATTTTCCAGGTCATCCAGCTTTGTTTGTAAATGTGTATTTTGTTTCAGCAGAAACTCAATGTTGATTTCCTCTTCTTGTATTCTATTTTCCATGTCATTCACAGCTTCTTCTATGCCTGTCATCTGGATCTTCTGTTGTTGCAAGTCCATATGTAACAAGTCTATTTGTTTTGTAGTTTTTTCTATGAAAGTGTCTATTTTAGTATCCATTTTATCCATCTTAGCAGTAAGTTGCTGGACTATAATTATCAGAGACTGAAGTTCTTTCTTGATGCTGGAGTCTTGAGAATTTGTCTTACTGGAACTCATTTCAGACTGATAAACTGACAGGAAAATTTCCAAAGTAATTTCTGACAGGAATATTATTAAGATTTCCTTTCTTTTTTAGATATAGTTCAAGAACTATATAAAGCAAACATATTTAGAAAGAAAATTACTTCAAAAATTAATTTTTTAAGTAATTAATTCCTGTCAATGTAATGAAATTGGTGGAGCTGAAGAAATCTGCTGCTATCCTGCGTTCATCCTAGGTACCAAACATTTTGACTGCTGTGGTGTAAAGGAAAGAGGACAGTTCTAGGACATTACACTTTTGCATTAATCTGTATTAAAAACCATGTTACTTTCAGGATTTCTAAAATGCTCAGTGCTGCACCAAAATTTAATTGAAGTTAATTTGTCCACAGCAGGATTACCAAGCAGTGCATTACAGCAAACAAGACATTGGACATACATGTTCTATGTCCATTTATCAACTACAGTATGGTTGCCAGTGATTATCTGCTACTTATAACAGATGTGGGGTCTTCTCATTTTTGCTGTACTGTAAATTCCTTAATTGCTTGTACGTAAACCACTGCATGTGTACATTTTTATTTATTTATTTTACATTTGTTAACCGGGAAAGTCCGACTGGATACATATCCATTTTCAACGGAGGCCCGGGGAGGAAAGCTCCACATGTACAAAAAGATGACAGTCAATATTCATGGTTACATTAAAATATGTAACATCTTAAAATTGCAGTATGATGATATATATATATATATATATATATATATATATATATATATATATATATATATATATATATATAAATTGGATGTAGAAGGATTGAAGACATATTTGTATAAAAGCTAGGATGATAGGATACACAAGAGGAGGTAAAGACAAGGGATTTAAATGGTTAGTGTAGGGAGTTAGAAACACAGCATTCTAAAGTTGTGTATGGGAAGTTAGGTAGGATTTAGTGAATGTTGTTCTGAGGTTATAGAGAAGTAAATATAATTAGGGTGGGTTTAGGTAGAAGGTTTATTCCAAATTGCATCATTTACCTTCAAGAATTGCATGTAAGTCGAGTTAGCCTGGGTCTAGACATGGACATAGCCAATGCTTGTTTAGGTGACTCTTTAGGGATGTTTTGAATTGGGGACATAAAGCACATATTCTGTGAAGACAAGTGTATATAAAAGCTCCACAATCCCAATCATCAGCTAGACACACTTTTCTCAATACTGTTACACCGGAGTTTACCAGTGAGCATTCAGTGTGTCACTACACATTTTTGTTTCCTCTCATTCATTTGAGCAAATTAGCTATGCCTACTCTGTACCTTTTTCCTTAAAAATATACCCAACACATCTGCTTAGTAAGTCTGTCAAATACTGTTGTACCTTTACTCTTTCCTTTTGTAACATTCCATTCACCACCGTGGGTGCTGTGTGATGCTTCCAGGTCAGTTACGGTCAAGAATGCGTAGTAAAAGCCCATCAAGATAAATATCATACAGAGGCTACTGTATGTACTGACTTTGTCCAGACATTATCTCAGACAAAACGCAATACTTATTCACTTTCTGTCAGTACAGCATTACACACAGCAGTCAATTTTACTCAATTCACTGCCACTGTAATACCTAAGCCCCGACATGGAAGGACATTATCCACAGATGTGTTACTTCCGGTCACAAATCATCCCTTGCCTTGTTTCAATAAACTATGCAAATCCGGCAATATTTTTTCACTATAACCCTTTCACGAACAGTTCCTTTACATTACTATAGTGTCACAGGCCTCTTCACAAATACCAGCCCAGTTATGTCCATTCATTTTCAGGAACATTAACATGTTTCAACAAATCATGGGACTATATACTTGCGACCCGTAGCTACCCTTCACCCAGCCTGCAAATGCCTCTACAAAACTATTGCTCACTAACGTATTTTTTTAGTTGCTGCAGACAATCAAATGTAGTGTCCGACTTTCTGACTACATCAAATATGTTTGTACACAGTGTCGCCTACATAAATCAACCTACTTACTGGATTGTTTGCCAATCCTCACATCTTGTAATGAGTGTAATACACCAACAACCATTGGCTTTACAATGGTCATGCTTACATTTCATCAAGAGAAACACTTCCAGACTGTACCGCAAACCTTAACTGACATTTTGAATAATACCATTTAGCCTCTGAACCTGCATCTACAAACACTTTTCAGTCTTTGAAATCCAAAGCATTACTTTTGAAGGATAAACACCATTATCTTTCTCCCCCACGTGACTTCACACGTTCCTTCTCCCACGTGACTTCACAAGTTCCTTCTCGGTCAGTTGTATCTCAAGCTCAATATCTCAGTCATTCCACCTTACACATTACATCTTGAATTGTGGTTACACATAAGTGGAGCCAAATATTTTAGCCACACAATCATTAAAAATCAATTGCAGTGAGTCCACTCTCAATTCCTTACAATTGGTAACACATTTGCTACTTATTGTATGCATCCATCTAGTGGCTTACATTACAGTGTTAAAACTAAAAGTCCTGTGTGGAGAATACCTTATACCACTGCAATGTTAAAACAGTGCAACCACACAGTTGGACTCAACTAAGCGAATAAGACTGTTATAAAAAGATAATACCCCTTACCTTCATCCTATGTTGGCTCCACGATCTACTTCTTCAGGTGCCAGAGTTATAGTCATTCTTTCCAGGACGTGACAGTTTTCCAAGCTCGTCCACTACATCAGAGTCGGTTTGCATCAGTCATCCATTTTGAAGATGTGGAAAAGCCGCCACTGTCCGGTTCAGTCTCCTCGAGCTGTCACTCATACCTGGTCATAAAAAGGTTAAGTGCACTATTTCACAACATTATCAGTACTCCACTTTTAATTATGCACCAGTCCATGCAGACCAAAACTTAGGTTCTTAGGTTCTTAGATTAGTACTAAGCTAACTGCCCTTGTGAGCCATTTTAAGCCTAGCCAATTATCCCTTCTGAGACTCAAACCCTGCACCTTGTGTTTGTAAGGCAAACACCTTAACCATTAGGCCACCCTCCCCCATTAGGCCACCCTCCCACTTATCCACTGAGTAGGCATCCACACAAGCTGGCTTTTGGTTACAATGTGCAAATGTTATTAACCAACATTGCACCATTGTGACAAGCCTCTATATCACTTCATGGTAGCCAGCATCACAGAGGTCCACTCACACCACAACACTCTTGCAGCTGCAGCCAGAGCCACATTCATCTCGGAACACACCTACAGGTAATCAGCTTTCAACAATCACCAGCTGGAGTCAAGCACCAAACTCCGACTATTCATTATCATTACAGAAATACTTGCAATCTGCAGCTGCAACAAACTTAGCAAGTCCACACATCTACTTACTGCTTCAACATTCACACAATACCCACAAATATTATCACTACACAGTAAGGTTATCCTCCATCACTGGATGTTACATTGAACACAAGCTAAATTGAACATTGCATTACCAGGAATTACGGATTCCTCATTTGGCTGTAACAATACATTTAACAGGACACCAGTGTCACTACTGTGAGTTTACAATTGCAATCGGGCTTGTACTGTATGCTACAGGCACGGAAACGCATCACTGGCTGCTGCTTATATGCAAGCGCTGTATCCAAACCAGTTCCAAACCAGGTCCCACACACAGTAGCTACCTCTTTGTGTTCCGCAAGTTAAACTGTCAGGATTAACCCGCAAACACCCACTCATGATTTTTCCATGAACAAACTACATATATTTGTGGTGATGCCATAATGCAACTCTTTTGCCTTAACATTAAACTGATTCCACTAACCCCATTGGCAATTTCACTTAAGCCCCTGCCTTAATCTAATGCCATACAAAATTCTCATCTCCATATTTGTTCAAGTGAGAAAAGAGACATTGAAAAACCTAAAAACAAACTATCATGCAATCCTTTAGGACACTCAATATCCAGGTTCTCAGTAGTATACATGACAAGCCCCTGTACTCACATTAAGACTATACTGATATTTCCCAATAACTATGATCTGTACATCTCACTCCAAGGTTAGCAGTACCTGTTACTGCTCTCCCTGGGCCATTCTTTCTCCTCCTTTCCTTTTTGCCTCCCAATCCTCATTTCTGCACATCTACTTTGCAGACTTTACAAATTTGCAAATAAAATTACATTTCATAGTGTTGACATACTGTGCGTTGCCATTGAATAAACTGCCTGTGCTACACTACAAACATAAGGTACTTGTACTTGATTAGTAAGTGGATGGCAAAGTGACAACAGGTTGTTGGCTACTAGGTATCAGACTGCAAAGTAGAACGTTTTCAGGAGTACACTATCCACACACTCGCAGAACACCAGTAGAGTACCAGCAATCAAGTCACATACTGTGGTAGTTGAAACACAGCATTCATGAAAAGCTAGCATAGTAGCTGTTGTCCTGCTGACATACACATTTGTCATAAGCTGCAGTAACCCATGCAAAGCTTGCTAGCTCGCTTGACCTACACATCCACTACTGTCAATTCTGTAAATTTACATGCATAGGACAAAATCTACACCTTGTAATACAGTCACATTGCAACTTCCTTTCCATACCTATTTGTACAACCAATACCAGCACCAGCCCAAGGTTGGCTAGCTCAAAAAGCCATGTGCAAGAGCATTCCCAACCCTCACACCAGCACCTTCCACAACACCCCACCACCGTCAAGTAGCAGATCCTTCAGATGTAACACCCCAAGAAGAGAAGAGAACTGGGTGATTGGGACAATGGCAGTGTCTAAAAAGACGCATGTATTACGAGTACAGAAAGTATATATTGGCAAGTGTGGTATGTTACGGTACATAATGAAAGCTGGTGTTTCAATGCACAACACAAATTTGTAACAGCAGTGCAGGAACAAGTGGCAGATACAAGACACTTATCAGGCTAGGAAGGACTACTGTTTGTGTAACCAAGAAGCCAAGAAAGATGCTGCAGTAGGAAAGAATAGGGCAGCACAGCCACTACCAACTTCTGCACAGTATTTGCAACTTCTGTGAAGTATTTCCCTAAGGGCCCCAAATAACCTAGATCTGTCTGCCAGGCAAAGAGAAAGATACAGTACTGAAGTCAGTGGACAAGAGGAAAGGTGTCGCCCACAACTGCAGGCATTAAACTCCAACCACATTGCATGCCACTACTGGAGAGGGTGATTGTGCGATGGGAGATTATTCTTATTCAGATAAGGATGAAGCATGACTGGCACAATGTTTGCAGTGATACACATACTTGATACGAAGCTGGAGAGTAGGACAGACCCCAAATGGGCATTCTTTAACTTGCAGAAATGCTTATGACAGTGTCCCAAGCAAGCACTGTTCACACTGCTGCTCATACTGGTCATGGACAATAGCCATCAGGTTGCAGGGGAAAGATCAACCAAGCTGCTGTAAACACACAATATGGCAGTACAGGCAGACTGAGCTTGAACTTCAGCAAAGGACAGCATAATGGCCTGCAAATTTCTAGGCACATCGGCGGAAACCATGCAGTGTTTCAATGGAGGTAAGGGAAGGAAATTGGGTGTAATATGAATTTGTGAATACAGATAGAAGGTAATATGGTGCAACAGGTAAACTGCATCAAGTATCTGGGAGGGGTGGTTCAGGAGAAGGGTCTTTTGAAGACGTCAAAGCTAGAATCAGAGGAGGCCGCAGCCAACTCTCATACTTTACCAGGTGTAGGCGACAGAAGAATGCCAAAGAATGTGAACGTTAAGGTGTACAACACAGTGGTGCAACCTGTACTACTGTATGGTGCAGACCCCTGGGCAGTATAGGTCGAACAGGTGAATAAGCTACAGGTGATGAAAATGAACTGACTGACAAAGGTGCTAGTGTGCACACTGTCACAGGACAAGGATTGAGGACATAACAGCAGAACCCAAAGTAGCTCCAATTACAGAAAATATCAAAGACATCACCTCAGAGTGGTTTGGGCACCTATGTAGAAAATCAGACAATATGGTACGCAAGATTTGGCAGAGACGTATACGGTAAGACATTCTGTCAAAGATTTGCGACTGCCATGCATGGGTGTTCGTGAAAGCAGGAGGGCATTTAAATCAATTAAATCCATTAAATCAAGGAGTCAGTGGCAGCAAACATGCTACCCCGACAGCATGTATAACATAAGGAAAAAATGGGGGCTGTTGATGAAGTACCAGTTGTTACAATGTATTTTATACTTCTCCATTTTAAACATTCTTTGATTAAACAAGGAGACAAACAGCAGCAGCCATGAAAGCTAAACATCTCCAGGTACAAACTTTTCATCACGAAATGCCACTGCAATTAGCCTTCATTCACCAATACCAGTCAGTTAGCATAATCGCCAAATACTTACTCCATCCACATCATGCAGCAAACTTGGACATGTATAATAAAAAAGTTGTGCAGATTACTACATCACATATGCAGTCCTTTGCTACCTGCAAGCACAGTTCCGGTTGCCATTAAATATAGAACTTACACTTGCTAGATTACAAAAAAAATGAGTGCTATTGCAATACAGAATCATGGCAAACTGACAACAGCTTCATAACTACTACACCTCCTACAATGGAGGAGATGAGGACTGATGCATCAACCACCTTTACAATAACAGTACAGTATCAGCAATCCATCTACAAACTGCATGAGCTAAAATCCACATCCTTCATGAAAAGCAACTATAGTACCTGCTCTACAGACTGATTGTTCACAAGCAGCAATAGACTTTACCATCCCACAGTGCTAATGGCTTTTGGATAAAGCCACAGGCTACTCCACCTTTGCAGCACAACAAATGAGTAAAGATAAACTAGTTTCCTGACAATGCCACCAAAGTAGGAACGGTTTCTAAATATTATGTGTATTTCAGAAACTAGGCACAAGATAATGATTTGTCTTGCCATGCATTGTCTAATGGATGGGAAAGATACAATTTACTCAGTTCACTGTTCTAACACTTAAGCGTACTAACCACAGCAATGCCAGTTCCATTCAGCCATTGTTAATCTAGTAAATACACATCTGCTGACTATGATAAGAGCAACAGCAGTTATGCATCTCTATTAAAATTAATGACAGACACTTAAAACCAAATAGGCAGAGCAACCTATACATAACTTAGAAGACGCATCACCAATAGCCAGCACGCAAAATACATAACATGCACAGTATCTTCCAAAGACCCAGACACAGCAGGAAGGGCAGTATCATTTTTGTACATATTATAAGAAAAAACTTGGCACCTGGTTACGGAGCAGAGCAATATAGCGATTCGGTCTAGTCAGTGAAAAACATTAGCAGCAATAAAACTAATTACAGTGCTAACTCAGCACCTGAGTTGCCAAACATCCCCCTTGTGCTTTTCCAACATTAAGGTAGTTTGTTTTTACCACTTTGCAGGCAGAAAATGGCATTAGTGTGATAATGTTATATAGCTGCATATTGACATTTCTGTAGCTATTACAAATATATTCATACGCGTCTCATACACTAATTGATGGCATGTCTGAACCCCAATGAAATGGGCGATGTTACATGCAACAGTTGCCATTGTCCATGCTTTTGATACCCGCACTACCAATAACTTCACATGACTATCATTTGACATCAACTACCATTAATAGGTACATTCAACATGACAGTAACCAATTGTGACATTCTGGGACATATACTTCTCTAACTCAGCAGTGTTACCACTTCATGTGTGTAGCTGATAACACCCAAACTGCACTGATTGAAAATGTGCATTTGCAGACCACAATATAACATCTCACACCTTGCCGGTACATGCAGTTACAATAGTATGCGGTACATGTAATTCACATGTACAGCATACCAGTAACTCTTTGCAGAGCACATAACACATACCTGTATTACTGCAGTTACTGCTAATAGCATGGTTTATAAGTAATTCCACTGCATTGACTCAACATGTCCACATGCTTTGAGAATACACAAGTTACTCAAAGTCTGTGAATGGTCCACTCTTCTCCAAACACCAGAAACCCATACATGTCATGCACCATGGTATTACAAGTCCAGAAGAGGGCAATACATGTGAAGACACTATATTCCTTCTTACTGCAATAGTCCAAATTAACTCCTAACCCCATCTACCAGAAATAATAAAAAAAATAAATAAAATAGGGCCATTACGTCTGCCCTTTGAACACTCAGTTACTAATTTCTTGACTATCATGTGATTATTCTTGCTGCTATCAACAGCCACAGGCACTCTCCCTCATTTGCTCCCTAGTCCATGCACAGCCATGTTGACAGCTTTAACAATACAGTCAAGTCCACTCCCTGGTGCCACTTTACTAATCTAATTTTTCATCATCATCAACAACAATGCGGTTTTCTATGCGATGCAAGTAAAACATGTGCAATGTAATTTGGCAGAGCCTAAAATGACTGCAACAATCCATTAGTGCTCATCTATAATGAATGGAGTTCTCTACTACCAGCAAGTACTTAAGCTTACAGTGGAAAAACAATTATCTGAACTGACCTATTAGCAGTATACCTTCATTCCCTGCACTCAAAACTACACATCTACTCAGAGAAATACTAAGACATAGTACTCACCCAGTCGACAGATGCTACTTCATTAGCCTGGCTTTGAATGACTTTTCCCAAATCTTGAAATGTGTCTTGCAATCACTGCACTCTTCTCTGGATGCTCACACTTTGTGATGTTCTTCAGATGGACTGGTATGGACATGGGTTCAATTTCCAAATTCCCTTGTTTGGCTCTTATCACTTCCATCATCAAGTCATAGATGTAGTCAAACTTTCTCTTCTCAAATATTGGTTTAGCAACCCATTCCTGCTTTGCCTTTGGGTACACAACTTTGTATCTAGGTTCACCTATTGCTGCTGACTTGCTGGTCGGGAATTTGACCACAGCCTGTTCACACTGGAGGTTTTCATTATGATCCATGATGGCAAGTATGACACAAGCTTTCATCTCTGCATAACTGAAGTGCTCAAACTTGGGGCAGTACTTGTATAGCAATGCATGGAAGACCTCAGTGTTGCCAGTGTGACAGAACTTGGTTATTTGCTTCAAATCCTTTAGAAATACTCTAACTATCCTCTTCAGGGCACCGTGACATGCATCATCTTCTTCAAGCCACTTCTTTTCATCTCCTTCTATGCTTGGCATCTCATGTCCACAGCAAGACACCTTCTTTGCCCCACTCTAACTGTGTACATCTGTCACATGGTACAACAACGACAGCCATTTCTCTTCCAGAAGTACTCCATCCCCATCGCATGCATCTGCACACCACCACAGGTGATTAGAAATGCTGTGGCACCACCGTAGTAAGTCATGTTTACCCTGACTTTTTCCCCACTTCCATTAGTTTCTTCATTAAACTTTTGGACATATGCCATACATCAAACTGATGTTCAACTTCTGGGAATTCCTTGTGCATTATAAATCCAATTCCATGATGTCGATCTGTTGCCACCAGGCTGATTTTCAGATTCTTACCCTTCAAGTTATTCATGCACCTCTTAAACGCTTTCTTCTCCAGTGCCACAGATGTCACTCCCATGGAAACCTGCTCTACTGCAAAATCAATGATGTATCCAGAATCCAGATTCATCATGCTATAGCAACAGTACTTTGCCGAATATCCAGGACTATTGCAGCAACCATCTCCAGATAACCGTATCTCTTTCCCATCTTTATTTGCCAGTAACAGATTTTGATGCTGTGACCACATACGCTGTAAAACAAGGAACAAATATTGTCGTTGAATAGTGTAGAACGTAGGCTCACTGATAAATTCGACTCCAAGGTATGCACAGAATCTTGCAATGTGGCATATGTACTGCCACTAAACAGAACAGAGGACGCAAGGAGTAAGTTGCCTGCCGGCATTCGTCCCAACACTGGTTGACTTTGCCACTCCAGCACTTGATGACCACTGATGCAGGATACCTTCACATACACACAGGAACCTATCTTTGATTTTTTTTCAACTTCCACGGCAGGTGTTTTGCATTGAGGACAGGTCAACTTCAACAGCAGTGAATCCAGGCAAGACTCAAACACAATGTACTTTGGCTCACTTATCATCCTTTCATCTTCTTCCACTTCTTCTGCTGTATTTTCCATGTCAGAGGTAGATAAGGTGTCTGAGGGGTAGCACCAGTCAGGATCCATTTCAATGTCATCATTTCCACACCTTGATATAGAGGAGTCACTTTGCATGCTTGTCTGCAGGCTTTCTGGAGGACACAATCGGCATGCTGCAAGCCATCATTTGAAGAGACACTGATGCACTGGATTTGACTCGAGCAGCGTCAATGCAGCTGTCATCCACCAGATGAATACAGGTACTCAGATGTGTGCTGCTTGTAGCTACTTCAGTGCAAATGGGAACTTCCTCTGAATCTGGCTGTCCTGTTTCTGTTTGCACCACCTTCAACCGCTTGCAGTAAGTGTGGTCCGTCCATTTTGACACCACCTCAGGAAACTGTACTGCTGCATTTATCATCTTCCCAGGCAGAGTTCTAACTTCTGATAACTTTGCTTGTACACCTATGCTGCAACCTTTTCTCTGAATCTTGGTTTGGCAAGCCACAGTTTGCTGAGTAAACTTCAGAATTTCCATAGTGTATATCTCAATGGTTTCCACTTCCTCATACAATTCAGGACCAGGTACCTGTAAGTACAACATTGTCATTACTTATGAGGCTGTGATTCATGTCTACAAAGAACTTCTACATCTACGGCACATGGTGTTGGACATTAGTCTCACTTGTGGAAATCCACACAGTCTTTCTTCCATCCAGACTATCCCCCAAATGGTAAACAGTAAGGTACAGTGATCATCCATCAACACACTTCCTTATACCAGATTTACAGACTGTTCTTACATACACCATTGTGTCCTCCTTAATTGGTATATCGATTATGACCCACTAAACCACTTCTCCTCATCATTTTTTGATTCATCTCCTAACTATGGATGGAACAGTTGGCCCCCAGTAATGTTGTGTTGGTTACACGTAGGATAACCCAGTCAACACTAAGTATAGCATGTCTAACCCAAACATTACAGCATGTCTATCCTTAAATTGACATTCTCCAATACTATACCCAATATGGGCTAGTATTTTGCAAAATAAACTTCATACATACTTCAGTTACCGAACCACAAAGGTTGTTAACTTTGCTGTTAACTTTACGACTGTTACACTCAGTACACTACTCAATCTATAATTACTATGACATTACATTTTTGACACTTATGACATCCGGTACTTCACCACTGTGAAACTCACCCTCTACAGGACTGATTTTTTTTCCATGAATTGCTCATTGCTTATGTGGACATGTTCCATGGCCTCATCACAATCTCTGCTTGGTTCTGTAAACACACTTGCTTCTGCTCCTTCTGCCAATGAGTCTGCTGCTTCACTGAATGCTGTGATTTTCTTCTTTCGCTGTTAATGGCTAGAAGTCTGAGAGACAGAAATCAGTGTTAAGTCAAGATGCACTATTTACATCAAATGTCTAAAGATGAAGTACTGACTGTTTGAGAACGTGCACTGAATTGCAGTACATAGACTTACCTTACGCTGTGCACAAGCTTCAGCATTGACAATTTCGGGCAAGGTTGTTGGTGGTGTGTTCAGAAGTTCTTCTATAGGCTGTAGAATAAAGGTCAAACTATTAAGAAATGTTCCTTAGTTGTCTGCACACCTAATTCATACTATTTATGGTCACTCAATGTTACATCAACTAAGTGTCCACTCTCCCTTGTCTGTCACGTACCTATAGTTTGGTCAAGATATGTCTACATCCGTGCATGCAGTCTAAGTGTTTTGCTGAATTGAACCACATCTAAAACTACAAATGTCAGGCTGTATCTCCGATCAATCATGAGCGGTGCATTCCTCACAGACATCTGCATAGTCCAATTTTTTCATGCTTAACACACCATGCACAGACCATGTACTTACACTGCACTGCTGTTTTCACTGTAGCGACTGTAGTCTCGCTGTCCTTTGATTTTTGGTGGTGAATGAGAAAATTGTAGGCACTGCTTCTTTAATTAGTTGCCAAATCGGTCTGGCTATCCTCAAAGTGTTTTGAGCACAGGAAATGTCATGGCTTTGCCCGGCTCACCTCTTCTTTGACAAATTTACTGACATTGCCAACGTCTGTACCACAATTTATCACCCATTGGGTACACGTTTTAATATTATGTGGAAGCCGATGGAATGACACACCTGGTGGCAGACTATCATGGCAAATGCGACACCCATAAGCAAAACACTGAGGCATAGCGGCAGTCACCTAAGGAGAGAGAAAAGAAATACTGTGTCAAATTACAACTACCACTCACATACTGACAATGCACATTTTGTACATTAATGACATAACAGTGACAATAAGAACACCTACTACAGCAGCACAAACATTTCATGCTACAGAATAGCAGACAAATCATGCACAATTACAATCTCACTCATGTTACTGATGCAACTGTTGGATTTTTGAGTGTCAACCGCCTACATTGCCCTATCCAACATGAAATGGAAAGTTAAGGACTCCATGCACAGGTTCCCCCTGTCACTTTGCCCTGTCAACACTGCCAGTTTGCCATGCAGAACATTGCAGCATGCAATGATTTCATTACCCTTGTCGTCTAACAGAAGTTAGAGTACAAGAACCTGCTTTATTAAACATTAAGCCAAGTAACCCAGAAATAGCAGCCATATTCCAACCAATACTTTCATCATCCAGTTTCTTCTTGTACTGGAGATGCAAATTGCATTGGTAATCTTGCTTTCCGGTTCGATCATTTCCATTTGTGAACTTCACCTACTGTTATTTAATTCTTTCATGGTATACGAGCTAGTCTTTTGCCAGGTACAGTCATGCAACCACATGAAGTATATAGAGAACTTTAACATTTAGGCTGAAACTACACTGTTTCCGGTGAATAAACCAACATGTGTAGAATGTAATAACCACAAAGGATGGCCACAAATTGAAACCAAAAAACAACCACAATCCACCGAGCAGCCAAATGAGAGCCGAAGTAATCACAAATCACAGTTTATTAAAACAAATGAACGCTGCTTATACACATTTGCGTTTTTGTCCTAACACTTCCTCAGATACTACTGCAAAACATCATTTCCATTTAAATACTATGACACAATTAAAAACCCAATTGCTATTGGACAATCCACTGCATTCACATAATGTCTTATATAAAAAATCCAAATACATGTTATAGTCACATGTGTTTGCTAAGTCTAAATAAAAACAAATATTGTTTGTAATTCATGTCCAATGGTGCTGGCAAAAATGTATTAAAATCATTTATAAAATAGAAGATATATTTAATAAATGTTATTCAAATAATGTTAAAATGCTGTTA